>NC_056747.1:5274382-5459382 GCF_019279795.1 Protopterus annectens | reverse complement strand
CCTGTGCTTGCTAAAAATATGCCTGCCTTGTATATAAAACTAAAGGGACTAAACACATTTTCACTGCTTGTATCATAAACAAGAGCTTCCAGTCTCTCACTTTTTGTAGTATTTTTGTTTACTCTCTTCCCACATCTCCTTAGCTGCCATAACAGAATTTCTTTTAATCTTAAATACTTCATCTTATCATGTCTCCACAAGTAGGGATATTGCTGAATCAGTTTGTGAGTGGGTATATAATTTATGGCTATAGCCTTTGTTATTTTCATTAATTTTATATCCCAAAAGACTTTAAACTGTCTGAAAATGTTCCACAGTAGTGAAGTGTCCTGGATTTATGTAGCATAAAATATCTCTGCAAATGCAGCACACTTTTCTTGATTATGATACCATTTATAGCCATGAATTTCTGAGTCCCTTATTTTCTTTGTCAATGTCAATTATAAAACACATAAAAGGGAAAGCAAGCAACCCTGCCTGGTTCCTCTGTTCAAACACAGCTTATCAGAGAGGAACCCTTCCAATTTATTTCTTGTCTGATACTGCATATATCCTCCTAATTAACCTTATTGTTGTATCTGGGATTGCAAATGTTTCCATTGCTCTGTTCATGAAGTCCCAGCTTACTCTGTTGAATGCTTTCTCTGCATCAAAACCTACCAACGTCAGTGGTATTTTCTTACGTTTTACTTAACGTATTAATGTTGTCAGGTGTATGTCTCCCCTCCACAAAACCACACTGAACCATGCCTATCAATGGGGGAAGGGGCAAAGTTTGAGTTGGATATGTCTGTTAGTAGAGTGGCTACGTCCTTAGAGTCTGAAAACATGATAGCATTAACTATTAGCTGTGCATACTGCTAGGATTTATAACGTAATTAAACAAGGATGCACTGCAAAGTCGCAATCTTGCACCATCTGCTTTGTTGGGCTACTATGTTGTGTCTGTGCCCGTGTCATAGGTTCATAGGATGATACTAGACTATTGGCCCAGAGGCCCTTATAAGCCTAGGCAAGAATTTCAGCCATGTTCCCACAAAGTCAGCACCTGTGTTCCCTGTCCAACAGGGACACAGGTGAGATCTCAGGGGTATATTTTCTGTTTCCCGTCCAGTTGTCCAGGTTCCTCTTAAACAGGGTTAGTGAGGTACTCTGACATGGAGAGGAAGTCTATTCCACAGATGAGGGAGTCGCTGGGACACAGATCTGCTAACAAATTCTATTAATGTCACAGACCAGGTTGCGACCTTGCGTGTGGGTTACGCGAGTGGTATTTGACTTACGGATGTGCAGCAACTACATCAAGGCTGAGTCTGAAACAGCCTTGTATGCCAGACACAGGTCACCTCTGAGCAGGCTGTATGAGACTGAGTAGAGGGACAGGGTTTTTAGCTTATCTGTATAGGAAAGGAGATTGAGACCCTGCATTTTCCTGGTAAGAAACCTTTGTGGTCTCTCCAAATGCTGCTTGTGCTAGGCAAGGTATATGCCGAAGTGGGCATTGTTCTTGATAATGAGTTTGATAAGGGAGGAGTACAGGGATGTTATGACCTCCTTGTTCCTGGATGAAATATCCTTACTTATGAGGTGGGCCATGTAGAAAGCCTTCCATACAACGAAGGCAACATGGTGGTCAAAAGTCGGGTGGCTATCAACCTGGGCGCCCAAGTCCCTCAGGACTGATTGCATGTTTAGTACATTGTTATTAATCTGATAATTAGTAGGAACATTTTCCCCAAAGGGGATAATGATGCATTTCTTGGCATTTAGTTTGAGGCCATGCTTCTGGCACCAGTCATTAGTTTGGGTGAGGCCCTCTTGGAGGATGTTCACATCACTAGGGGAATTTGACAGTGCCCAGCTTGCAGTCATCTGCAAACCTGGTCAGCCACAGACCACTGGTTTTGGCCTGCACCTCAGAAAAGTATATCTCACGCAGTCGAGGTCCCAAGACCGATCCTTGGGGTAAGCCACTTGTTACAGGTCTACTTCTAGAGATGACTTCCCCTATTTTGACTGAGTGGGTTCTACCAGTGAACCAGTTAGCTACCCATCTGCTAACATATGGGTTGATGCCTAGCTTGGAGAGTTTATCTATTATGCCTGAGTGCGGAATAGTGTTGAAGGCTTTGGCCTAGGTCACGGTAGGCTGTGTGCACTGTCTTGCCCTCATCCATGGCTTTGGCGACTGTTTCGAAGAAGGTGACCAAGTTTAATAGGCATGATCTCCCTTTAACAAAACCAAACTGTATGGGATCAAGCATTTGAAGGTTGCCAATATCCTTGTTTATAAGGCCCATGATAATGCGTTCCATGGCCTTGCAGATCAGGCTAGTTTGGCTGATTGGAGTATAATTGCCTGGGTCAATGGATGCTCCATCTTTGTGCAGAGAGATGGCAGTGGCTGTCCTCCATTCTGCTGGGATGAAACCAGTTGCATAGGCTTTGGTTGAACAGGATTCTCAGTAGTGCTGAGAGGTCTTGCCTGAGTTCATGTAGGACACAGCCAGGGGTGTTGTTGGGTCACATGGAGGCTGTATTCTTTGCCTTTGAGAGGGCATTTAACAACCTGCTCCTTGGTGATGAGGGGAGGGGGGCAGGTGCTGGGGATGTCCTGGTTTACTGATGAGAGATGACAGGGGGGTGAAGTTTTCACAGAACTTGTCTGCCAGCAGATTGGCTGTATCTACAGTGTTTGTGTATGTGGTATTCTTGACCACCAATTCAGAGCAGATTTGGGAGTTACCTTTGAGATTGTGGACATATGCGAAGAAGGCCTTGTGATTGTCCTTAGTGGATGTGGCCAATTTGTACTTGAAGTTAGCCTTAGAGGATTTCACTAGTGACCTTATTTGCTTGTTCAGACACAGGAGAGATTGCTTCCAACTGGGCACCTGCTCCTTCTTGGTCCTGGACAGCATTTTTTCCTTTTATTATAGAGTCTGTTTATTGCTGCTGTCCACCAGACAGGTTTACTCTTCCTTGAGGAAGATGATTTGGTCCTGTCAGGTATTGCTGGTGTAGGCTTGGACATTAATGCTTGATTCAACTGAAGGGATGATGGTTGTGAAGCTGCTTATACCTGCTTTCAGGAGGTTGTAGTCAGCTTTGGAAAAGTTTTTTTGTTTGACCCTGGCAAGGGGTGGGTCAGGAGAGATGGTGACTTTGAAAGTGATTGCTTTGTGGTCGGATCTTAACCAAGGAGGATGACAATGTAGGGGTGCTACAGTGGCTACTCATGTTGGTTAGTACCAGGTCCAAGACATTTTCACCTCTTGTGGGGATGTCGATCAGCTGATCCAATGCATTGGCATTGACAAAGTCGAGGAATCTCTGGGTGTTCATGTTTGAGCTAGAATAGGTCTTACACTCTGTGGTTGGGTAGTTTAAAGTCATCCATGATCAGCGTAGAGGGTTGAATCATGATGGATTCAAGTAAGTCCAGATAGGTGGAGTGGGCTTCATGAGTCATGGTTAGGGGTATGTGGCTAGCTATGACCTAAATAGGTGTTTTGTCAACAGTTAACTACACCTGGAGTGTCTCCTGTGCATCATATTGTTTGACCAGCCTGGAGGTGTGTATGTCTTTGATAAATATTGAAACTCCACCTCCTTTGGCTTTGTAGCCCTCTGTGTGGGGTCTGAAAGTATGGTAGGACAAGTAACCTGGTAAGGCTCAGGTGTTCTCCGCAGCTTTGAACCAGGTTTCAGTGACTGCACAAATGTCAGCATCTTCCAGGGTAAGGAATGCTTGCAATGAGTGCAGTTTCATGTTAAAGCTGCTAGTGTTTAGCAGCATGATCTTTAAACTTCATTTAGAAGAATTTTTCACATTGGTAATTTTGTCCTCATAACTTTGTCTAAAAAAGGCACTATGGGGGAGGCAAGAGCCTTTGCCAGAAGCCCAGGGGAGACAGATGAAGTCCATCTCTGGCAAAGCATTGTTGTCTGTCAGTCATGTCCTTCCAGGCTGTTGGGTACTGGATCCCCTTGGAATGGCACCAGAAACTAACCCAATTGTTAAAGTTAATCATTTTCTGTTTGTACTGAGGCATCATAAGCACAGATAGAGCATTCACAAACAGGAAATACAACTCTCAGTATGGAAAAGCAGTTTACAGTTAAGTAATTCAATAAAAATGCAATTACAGTAATGGAGCGCTACAGATGGACATTCCTAGGTGTAATGCTGGCTGCATCCTTACAGATGCACATTCCTAGGTGTGATAAAATATATTGTGCCCTGGTTCTATCCTTATGTTTTGATATGCCTTAGATGTGATACAATAGTACAGTACACACGACTTCTGTAGCTGCCTTCTTACTCTTGGGAATTCCCAGGTTCATAGGTAGGCACTAGGCTATCTGCCCAAGGGCATTTATAAGCCTAGCCAGAATGTGTTGGCTTTCGCCTCCCTTTTAAATTTGTTTCCTGTGCCTCTGTCAAGCAAGGCCATTGAAGTGATCCCAGGGGTAAATTTACGATTTCCCATCCACTCGTCAAGATTTCTCTACCTAACATAAGTTGGGATTCTATTCCAGAGCAAGGGAAGTCTCTGGGACAGGAATCTGTCCCTCCAGCATGTCCTGTTTATTGTTGTGCTGAGGTTTAACTCACTGGAGCATGTGGCTCTAAGAGATTTGGTTTTCTTGAGGTGGAGCATGTCCATTAATTCCGGGTTGGACATGGCCTTGTACGTCGGGCAGAGATCACCTCTGGCCTTGGTAACTGTTTCAAAAAGTCATCTAGGTTTAGGAGGCAGGATCTGCCTTTAACAAAGCCGAATTGGGTAGGGTCCAGTGTATGGATGTTCCCAATGTCTTTGTTTATGAATTCCATGATGATGCACCCCATAGCTTTGCAGACCAGGCTAATCAGGCTTATAGGGCTGGAGTTTCTTTAGTCGCGCTGCATAGGGCATTTGTTTGAGGCCCACGATCCCCTTGGTGAGGTACTTCTGCGGTCTTTCCAGCTGTTGCAGGTGTCGAGTAAGGTACATTCCAAATGGGGCATTGTACTCTATTATGGGCCTAATGAGTCATGAGTAGAGGGCCACGATGACCTCTCTTGATCTAGATGTGAACCCTTTCATGATTAGGTGGGCTACATAGGATTTTCTAACCACCTTGGCAATGTGATTATCAAAGGAGAGGTTGCTATCTACCTGTGTCCCCAGATCCCTAATTACATCTTCTGTACTTAGTGGATTGCCACCTATGTGATAATTCGTGGGCACTTTGTTTTTCCCAAAGGGGATGACTATGCACTTTTTGGCATTTAGCTTGAGGCCATGGTTCTGATACTAGGTATTTGTCTCTGTGAGACCCTTTTGGAGGATGTCTGTGTCAGCCACAGAATCGATTATGGCCCCCAGTTTGCAGTCATCAGTGAACCTGGTCAGCCATAGTCCTCCCGTGCTTGCCTGTACCTCAGAGAAGTATATACTGAACAGGAGAGGTCCCAGGACTGAGCCCTGTGGGACACCACTTGTAACTGGTTTAGAGTCTGACATGGCACCCGCAACTCTGACCATGTGAATTCTATCCATGAGCCAGTTGGCAACCCATCTCATGACATATGGGTTAATGTTCAAGCTGGTGAGCTTATCTATAATGCCAGAGTGGGGAATGGTGTCGAAGGCCTTAGTGAGGTCCAGGTAGGCTGTGTGGACTACCTTTCCCTCATCCATGGCCTTGGTAACTGTTTCAAAAAGTCATCTAGGTTTAGGAGGCAGGATCTGCCTTTAACAAAGCCGAATTGGGTAGGGTCCAGTGTATGGATGTTCCCAATGTCTTTGTTTATGAGTTCCATGATGATGCACCCCATAGCTTTGCAGACCAGGCTAATCAGGCTTATAGGGCGATAGTTCCCAGTATCTGTTGTGGCACCACCTATGTGGAGTGGGATAACTGTTGCTCTACGCCATTCCTTGGGTACATAGCCTGTGGTAAGGCTGAGTTTGAACAGTGAATTTAGGTGAGGGTTTAGTTCATTTTGGAGCTTGTGTAAGACGCAGCCTGGGATACCATCCGGTCCCATTGATGCTGTGTTTTTGGCTTTGGAGAGGGCTGTTTTCACCTGCGTGTCTGTGATGTCTGGGGCTCTATTTTCTTCAGGGATGGACACGGGTCCTTTTGGGGGTGGGGGGGTAAAGTTTGCACTGAACCTGTCGGCCAGGATGTTGGCAATGTCAGTTGGTTCAGCATATTTTTTGACATTTTGCACTAGCTCAGAGCAGATCTGAGAGTTGCCACCTAGGTTCTTGACATAGCTAAAGAAGGCTTTGTGATTATCTTTAGAGTCTTTGGCAATTTTTCTTTCGAAACTGGCCTTGGATGATTTTATGAGGGATCGTAGTTTCTTGCTAATACTGATCAGGGATGCCTTTCTTTTTTGAGATTTTGCTCTATCATGTAATAGTTTCCTCCTTCTGTTGTATAGCTTATTTATGGCCGGGGACCACCAGACTGGTTTCCTCTTTTTGGAGGAGTGAATCTTGGTTTTACTTGGGATGGCTCGATCCATGCATTCCTGTAGGTGAACATAGAATGCATTTGTAAAGGATTCTGTGGTTTGGGCAGCATTATCCTTTAGCAAGGGGGCTTTGAAACTTTCCACCTCGGTCTTGAGAAGTGTGAAGTTTGCTCTTAAAGTTTTTCACTGGGGGTCGGGATGTGGATGTCCAGTGTGATTAGTTTATGGTCTGATCTTACCAGTGAGGGGTTTACCTCTGGTGTGGAACACTGATTCCCCCATGTTGGTGATGATCAGGTCCAATATGCTGTCACCTCTTGTGGGCATGGTGACCAGTTGTTCCAGGGCATTTGAGTTTATAAACTCTAGGAAGCGTTGGCCAAAGGAGTTTGTACTTGAGTAGTTTTCCCAGTCAATGTTTGGGTAGATGAAATCACCCAGTATCATGGTGTTTGGTAGGATCTTCATATTTTCCAATGTTCTCAGGAATGCTGAGTGGGGGTCCTGAGACATGGTGGGTGATCTGTAGCAAGCTACGATCTGAAAAGCAGCTTTGCCCACTGTTAGTTGCACATGGATGGTCTCCGAGGCCTCGTGCTGTGCTACTAACCTGGAGGTATGGGTATCCCTTATGATAATGGATACACCCCCTCCTTTTGTATTTCAGTCTGGGTTCCAGGGCCGAAATGTATGGTACAAGTTTTGTAGCCCGGTAATACTGGGGTGCTCTCTGGAGCCTTGAACCAGGTTTCTGTTACTGCACAGATATCGATTTTCTCCATACTGAGGAGTGCCTCGAGTGAGTGCATTTTGAGGTTTAGAATTCTGGCATTGAGTAGCATTACCCTCAGTTTTTGGTTGCTTGTGTTGTTTACGGAGGTGGGTTTGTCTTTTGAGCCTTGCCTAAAAAAGGCACTGTGGGGGTGGCAAGAGCCTTGGCCAGTATTCGAAAGCCTGAGGGTGACAGGTGCAAGTCCTCTCTGGCGAAGCAGCGTGGCTTGTCGAGCATGTCATCCCAGACTGACAGACACTGGATCCCCTTTGAATGACACCAATAGCTTAGCCAATTGTTAAAACTGATCATTTTTTCTTTATACTGTGGCATCATTCTTGGTGAGGGCAAGATGCTACTCAGGGTCATACCGGCCTGGGCTACATGATCGGAGAGCTCATCTATGTCTCTTTTCATGTAGTCCAGGGAGGTACGTCTCAGGTCGTTCACACCAACATGTACAATGACAGAGTCATATTTGTACTTGTTTTGGAGTGACCTGAGTGCATGTGTTATGTGGCGAATCCTGGCACCTGAGAGGCCGCTTAACAGTAACCTTCTCCTTGTTCAGTCTAGTGAGTGAAACGTCAGTGTGCCTGACAATAGAGTCACCTATTACTAGTGTATTGGGTGTGTTATTTAGCCTTAAGGGCTGTGGTTGCATGTCACACTGACTTTGTAAAGTATGTGATACGTGGTGGTTGTTAGAGGGTGGAGGTTGCTTGGATGTCTGCTTTGGAGGTCTCTGCTGCTTAGAGCCTCCGAGTATGTTTTTGTGTATTTATGTGCGTTGTTTGCTGCTGCAGATACAACTGGTGTGTGTGAGACTGGTAGTGTGGTGCAAGTGTTTCCCTTCCCCTCCTGACTGACTGTTCCAGCCTTGAGTTGAGAGAGATTGGCCACCAGTTTGGCTGTATAGTTGCATCTCTCACATACATGTGTGTTTGTTGGAAGGAGGAGAGGGTTGTCTGTGTACATGAGGCAATTGTAACATGGTCTCAAGATTCCCAGATTCACCAGCTGGACTGGAGAGTACACCTGAAACTGCCCTTTGGACATGCCTGTACAGATAACTGAACTGATTTACTGATTTGTCAGGTAGGGACGAACAGGGAGCCTTGTACTACTGTATAGTAAAGGGGGGTGTAGTGTTAGCGGATATTAGTGCTTACGGAGAGCTTAGAGCAAGTGCTGGACTGTAAAAGGAAGGTTAGAGTGCTTTAGTTGAGAGTTTAATTCCAAGGGAAAAATTGAAGAGCAGACTTCGTGGAGACTGGAATAGTTTAACCCTAGCTAACCGGCGCAGCGCTGTGCACAAAGCCACACAAATGCGGGTTTTAAAGCATGGAGATGAGAGAGAGAGAAATTAGCCCAAAATGGCCAATAAACTAGTAGTTGCTGGGCTGAGACCACTCCTCCAGGGACAGATAGGCTGCTCAAAGCTCCCCACTCTCACTGGTGAACAGAGAAACTTCCCCCTATCCAAGTAAGGATATGGGCAACACAGGAACTTGTACCACAGGCCTGAATTCAGCAGAACCTGAAAACACAGGCCTGAATTCAGCAGAACCTGAAAACTGGACTAGACTAGCTTAGAAAAGGCGGGAAACAAAAATATTTGTTTTTTTTTTTTTTTTCTTTTTTGCAGAAAATACAGTAAACTTACACTTATCTCCCCATAAAGTCAAATGTTGCTGAAACACATACTGTAAAATATAGCTGCAAATGTCCAAGTGTAAGGACACAGCCAGAGATAACGTATGTCCTGCACCTGGGAATTCCCAAGTGTAAGAAGGCAGCTTCAGAGGTCATGTGTACTGTACTACTGTATCACATCTAAGGCATACCAAAACATAAGGACAGAACAAGGGCACAATATATTTTATCACACCTAGGAATGTCCATGGGACAGAAAGTAGTCTTGTGGGTCAGGAAACAGATTAACGTGTGTAAATACCCATGGAACAGGAAATAGTGTATAGTGTGTAAATACCTGAGAGACGGAACGTAGTCCAACATCTGTAAATACCCGTGAGACAGCAAGTAGTCCAACATCTGTAAATACCCGTGAGACAGAAAGTAGTCCAATGTCTGTAAATACCCGTGGGACAGAAAGTAGTCCAACTTCTGTAAGTACCCATGGGACAGAAAGTAGTCCAACTTCTGTAAGTACCCGTGGGACAGAAAGTAGTCCAACCTCTGTAAGTACCCGTGGGACAGAAAGTAGTCCAACTTCTGTAAGTACCCGTGGGACAGAAAGTAGTCCAACCTCTGTAAGTACACATGGGACAGAAAGTAGTCCAACTTCTGTAAGTACCCGTGGGACAGAAAGTAGTCCAACTTCTGTAAGTACCTATGGGACAGGAAGTAGTCTTAACATGTGTAAATACCTGTGGGACAGGAAATATTGAACGTGTGTAAATACCCGTGGGACAAAAAGTAGTCCAATGTCTGTAAATACCAGTGGGACAGAAAGTAGTCCAACGTTTGCAAATACTTGTAGGACAGAAAGTAGTCCATCTGTAAACAACATTGGGACAGGAAGTAGTCCAAAGTATAAGACAGAGAATTAATAATGTGAGCCAGCTCTTAAACATCTGAAATGTTTGTAATGGGAATATGATGGTGGGCATCTGTTAAATGTTGCTTTACCATGAAAGCTAGTTAAGGTACAAGAAGTAACAGGGTTTGAAGAGAGAGCAATTTAAACTGTGGGACCTTAACATAAAGGTTGAGAAGAGAAAGATTTACAGACCTCTAAATCCCTTCTTTGTGGGGCATCAGAAAAATCCTTGAATAAAATCCTTTGACCATCTGGTGGGCAGTGAATCTATGACCTCTGCGATAATTTGTTCCAGAGTTGGAGGAAACGGGGATATTTGGTATACTGGTCCAAGAGGAATACTCTGAAAGGGAGAGGGTGAATGCCCATGTATACACCTGCTAAATGACTTTCAGAATCATTTTTTTCTGAAACACTGTTGATACAAAGGAAGATGTAGATTCTGATGGAGGGGAGAGCATGCTAGAGTGGGTGGAGATAGCCTGAAGAAGTCGGTAGTCTTTCTCATCTTTTTGACTATCCTTGATTTTGAGAGGCTTTACTTTTTGATGGCTCCTTACCAATGCTTTTTTAAAATCTTGTTTGGTGGCACTTTGCTGCTTGAATTGTTTTTTTGAAAAGGGAGCTGAGGTGTAAGGAAAATTATTTGCTTTAAAAAAGGAAGATTGGATATATTTAGGTTACTTCGCGAATCAACTTTACCCTGTCATCAAACAAAACTTGTCCAGTGGAGACTTAGAATTTCACTTTTAACATCTTCAGGAAGATTTTGAGAATATTTGCTTGGTTACATTTTCCTGACTGACCCAGAAGCAGTAGCCCTGAAGTGGTTATAACCAGCATGATAACACTTTAAGGCATGCTTAATTACATCAGAAGCAGAAACAAGAGAGGTCTCGTCTCAGAAGAGGGAAGGTTAACTGTTAACTTTTTCATGTTTTCAAAAAAACAAAAGCAAAAAGTGTAATATGTGGGCCTGACAGTTTAAAATTCTTGTTAAAATGGCAGAACATTAAACGTTCTTCCCATTTATGTCAAAAGCTTTCCCATCCTTTTCAAGAGGAATGGGATTATTATAATCCATTTGTTTAACAATCAAGTTTGGATATGGAATTCACTGCAGTGTCTGCCATAGGGTTAGAAAACAAGTATGCGTGAGGTACCCTATATACCCTATTCAACTTCTTGGGGATAGGAGGTTGGCTGGTAGGAAGACTGCAAGATATCAGGAAGACATTTTCTACAGCACATAAAGCTGGAGGTACAGCTGCAAGTTAAGGAATATCCAAACTTACGAAATGCATTTGCTGGGCAATAGAAATATCATTCTGTTATGAAAAACGTCAACCATTTTAGATAAGGTTTCAGCAAAAAAGGTAAGTCCTCCGGAGAGAATTCTGAAGTCACACTTTCTTCCTTCAGCATGAGAAGAGAGCCCAGGATCACAATCTAATCAGTATCAGAAAGCGAGGGAAGTGGTGTAGTAAAAGCAGAAAGCAATTGACTGACAAATCCAAGCAAGTGTCATCTGTCCGTAGAATTAGAGACAGGAGAAACTATATGTTGTTTTGTTTGTTGTTTTCTTTACCTTGAAGAACTGCTAGGAAAAAACTGACTTAATGCTGACATACCCTTCAGGGATTCAGGTTTTCTAGCTAGCTAAGCTGAGATACAAACACCATCCGCTTGGATGACCTGAATTGACAGTCTCCACATTGGCTAAATACCACTCCAACTGACTGCCATGTCAAATCTGTTGTCTGTCTGTGCCATTTGCCTCTGCATATGACTGGATCGTTTGTAAACTGTCAGTGTACTGTTTAACTTACTTTCCATCTGCATAGCTTGAATCGTCTTTCATAATCACACCCATAGACTCACAAGCAACTCTGCCAAATATGTCCGGTTTCTTTAGCTGCGACAGTAGGTTTATGATCTGAAACACTTGCTTAACGTACGTTATTCTTATGCAAACAGATTGGTCATGTTGCACCCACTGGCTTGTGCTTTTTTTTCTAGAATATGACAACATACATGCTAACTGACTTATCTTGCAGTTCAGAGGCAGCATTCTGTTTGTAGATTCAGATGTTTTATTTATTTTAATAATTTATGTGTTAGGTGAATGGACCACTGTGAGGCCCTTAATAGACACTAAAAGTGCAGTAATAAATAAATCTGTACAAAACAAATACACGGCATAAAAATAAATATGTACAAAACAAATACACGGCATAAAAATGGTAATAAGCTATACATTCATATATCAAATAATAAAACTGAAACAAAGCAAAAGTTTTTTTGAAAAATAGCCAAGCAAAGGTTACCATATTATGTGAAATAAAAACAATGAAGGTTGCAGTAACACTGTAATGTTTGTTTGTTTGTTAATGGGATGAGTGGAGTGGTATTTATTTACTTATTTTTTCCAGCTGCAGTCCACAGCCAAAGCCACTATTATAAAATATCAAAGATTTAAATTAGCAAAAAATGCAATTGTAAGTATAAAGACAAGATACACAGAGCAAGAATCATAAGTATAAACGGACAAACATACGCAGATTGAAAGTACACAAAGTGTATACAGCTGGCAAACTTGAGCAAACAACTTAACTGATATTAATATACGAGTGTAAAATGAACCTTTAGCCCACAACTAAAATTAGATATGTGTTAATATAGCCATGTGCAAAGTATTACCAGTATCTCTGAAACAAGTACACTTATGCTAAATGCTAAGTACCTTAGTAAGATTAGCCACAGCAGTAATATCATATCACAAAGAGTTCCAAGTGGCTGCGGTGAGTTTAGGAAAGGATTTATGTTTATTTTGCTGTTGTAGTTATAAATTTTCTTTTACAATAATTGAGAACTGTAAGTAGTGGCACAGGGGCAGTGAGTTTCAGATATTGGGACCCAGATAGGAGAAAGCTTTTTCAGTACAGCTGGGTGAATCATGTGGCATTTTTAGTGTCATAACAGAAGTATCATATTATGTAAGTACTGTGGTTTATCTAAAACAACTGTCTACACCAAAGATGTAAAAAGAGAACTATCCCCATTGTAAACAATGAAAAATAAAAACTCCTTGAATTTATAATTAAAAGCAGCAGTAATAAATAGTCCAAAACTCAGTGGCGGCTGGTGACTTCAAATCAAAGGGGGGCTGCAGGAGACAGCTAAATGGGTGGGGCCAACGAGAAGGGGTGTGGCCAACTAGAAAGGGGCGGAGCTATGCTCAAAACCACAAAACCAGGACTTTAATTAAATACGCTGCTTGGGTGCCAAACCGTCATTATGGGAGTCCAGTCAAGACAAAATGAAGTGGAGAAGAAAAAAAATATTTCAATGCATTGGCTACATGACAGCTTACTTAATATCTAGATGGAAACTTAAGATTGTGAGGCATGAAAAAATAAATTACTTTTTAAATACATTGCTGGAATGCCAGTCAAAATCAAGTATAAAAAAAAACAAGGAGCACTCAACTCAAACCACTTCTCCTTGCACTGCAGTTCTAATTATAATTTATATTCAGCTTTATAAACGTACCAGGTAACATGCTGAAAGTAGCAATTTCTATGATACAGATTACCCCCACTTTTATAAAAATGTTTTTTATCCAAAAAGACCTGCTGCGTTGCTGCCTGCCAACAACTATCTACTTGTTTCATGGAGAAAACATGATCAAAGTAAAAAATGAACAGCAAACAAGAAACAAGCTCAAGATAAATTGCTTAAAGTATGATAGATTAGCATTCTGTTTAGTTTATGGGTAAAGCCTGTAAAGATGACTGCAAGTCTCCAACAAATATAATGAGCTTCTGAAAATACTGCAGTACTGTCCTTTATTACAAATACTGTCATATGCATTTCAATACCTAAGGCTTATGCGCTATCTGATTATGTGGGTGGCCATGGTGGTGCAGCGGTTAGCGTTGCCGCCTCACAGCAAGAGGTTCTCCTGTTCAATTCTTGGCTGGGATGCTTTCTGTGCGGAGTCTGCATGTCCTCCCTTTGGTCGCATGGGTTTCCTCTGGGTGCTCTGGTTTCCTCCCACATCCCAAAGACATGCAGTAGGTGGATTGGACACTCTAAATTGGCCCTAGGTGTGAGTGGGTGCATATGTGTGTGTGCCTTCCATGGAAGGTTGGGTGTTGAGCTGGCAACTCGACACCGTAAAACTCCACTGCCAGTCATGAGCGGACAGATGATCCACTGTGGCGACCCCTAACTGGGAAAAGCCAAAAGAAGAAGAAGAAGAATATGCTAGCCAGTTATGTAAATATTCTCTGCATGGCAACACCAAAATGGCTTTCAATGTTGATAATTCTTTAACAGTATGCTTATTAAGGCTTACTTGCATCTTACAGTCTCAGACAAGCTTACCTGATGGTCATTAGAGCATTGCTACTTAAACACAGACTAATAAGAAGCACAAATAAGCAGTATAAAAATATGACAGAAACCAGAACATTCTGCAAAATCAAGGACAGATAAAAAGCCACTGGAGTACTCGTGTCTACCTTGGATGGGGGGATACTTTGCACACACACACTGCATAACTGCTCCTTGCCTTGCTTGGACACATCCAAACTCACTACATGGGGGAGTGGGGTACAACAAGTATGTCACAATTTGAAATCTCTCTGGCTGACTGCGATGGCCCTGACATATTTGTCACTCCTCTCAACCTCAAAGCAAGAAATCTGGAAAAAGCCATAAATAGAAGTGGGACAAAGGCCCAAAATAAGGGCAATTTTTAAATATTGCTCTTATAAACTTAGAAAGATAATAGAATAGTAGGTCTTGCAACAGTATAAATTTTCTGAAGGGTATGAAATCTGAAACTTAAATGTCTGTCATTATTCCTAACTTCAGTCTTTAATGATTTGCCAATAATTTGCCAGAAAACCACAATTTTATGAAAACTGGACCAAAATGTGATGCAAAAATATAAAACGGCGACACAATACAGCTGGGAACCTGTCATAAAAGGAATACATTTTTAGTATTAGTACTGTTAAGTTTAGCAGCTGACAAAATAAGAGAATCTACATGCATTTCTAAAATAAAAGTAATCTGTAACCGATCATTACAATTATTTATTAATTGTAAAATCCTCCAACTTACTTCCAAAATTGCCATTTTTGCGGAGGGATTATTAGGGGGAGAGCAACATTTTGAGCCAAAATCAGGGGTAGTTGAGAGGTTTGGATATACCTAATTCTGTAAAACGATTTATTTGCACATACCTCTCAACCTCTTAATGCAGGAAATCTGGACAAGGCCAAATATATTGGGGGGAACAAACAGTACTAAAAGTTTCTCTTTTATAAACTTAGTTAGAATAACAGGTCTTGCTTTAGCATGCATTTTTCTGAAGGGTATGAAGTCTGAAACTCAATGTCTGTCATTGTTAAGTAACTTCAATCCTAAATGATTTTCCAGAAAACCACAAATATTATGAAGAACAAACCAAAAATCTATTCATTGTGCGAAAATCTGGACAGTTGAGAGGTACAGCTCAGCCGGGAGAATTGTGCAGCAGAAGTCCTACATGGCAGACTTGGCTCCCTAGGTGTGGACAATAAGCACCCCCCCCCAAAACAAAAAAACAAAACGAAGATCTAAGAGAAGTGATTGCTTCAATCGGGCTTCATCACTTTCAGTAGCATCCAGACTCCGTGAAAATATTCAACAACAAAAAAGTTTGTGCTTCCAAACAGCTGATTTAACTGGTTCCTAATCAAATACATCCAACCAAGAACTGGGAGTGGGCGTACCTGAGCTGATCAGATAATCAATAAGCACCTTCTTGATTTGTATTAAATTATATTCCTTGTATAATACAGTACAGTTGTTAGAGGGTGTTTTAAATTTTTAGTTTTTAGTTTTGAACATTTTTCCAGTAAACAATGAAACAAAATGCATGCACCAATAATGACAAAACTGATCAATTCAGAACATTTCCATCATCAAAGTCTACTCAAACTTCTACAATCCACAAATATCAGTAAATATGCACAATCTCTGCAGAAGTCATCTAAATAATTCCACGTTAAAGAGATCTATGACTAATGGAGAGGTTGCTTTTAGCAAACCACTTTATATTTCATTGTTTCATCTACAAATAAAGTGCCTGTTGCCCTTGAGGAATAAATTGCCTATGTTACGTAACGTACATTAAAAAAAATGATAAGCTAGTAATATTGCAATAGGGAATGGATGGCAAACTGATAACAGGTTCTTAGTTACTAGGTACCTCAGTCAAAGAGGATATTCTCAGGACTGCAGCATCCACCCACTTTAAAAGTACAACACAGTACAGTATTAGCAATCATCTACTTACTGTGGGAGTAGAACCCACAGCATTCTCAATCAAAAGCAAGTACACTACCTGTTGTGCAATTAACAATGCAAGTAAACTCAGCATAAGCAACACTAAACTTCACTTCAAGCTCTCAGATCCTTGTAAAATCCACTTGATCTCTCAACTTTGCAGCACAAGAAGTCTGGAAAAGGCCAAAAATTATTGGGAGGGAGAGGGAGACAAAAGCCCAAAATCCAGAGACACGTTTTAAACACTGCTTGTATAATCTTGGAAAGTTGCTAGAATACAATGTTGTTACCACCATGCATTTTACTACCAAGGCTTGAACCCAGGACCCTGTGCACTACAGTCAGAGCAACATACCACTATGCCATATAAGCTGTTTCTTGAAAGAAATGAAGACTGAAACTTAAATGGCTATAATTTAATGAATTCAGTTCTCACCATAGCTCTCAACCTCTTAGCACAAAACACTTGGACAAAGCCAGTAATGGGGGAATACAGCCTCCAAACATATTCAGTGAATTCAGTTTTCGGTTCTCATAGCTCTCAAACTCTTAGCACAGTTGCTAGATTAAAATGTTATGTTACTACCATGCTTTTCACTGCCAAGTCTTGAACGCAGGACCCTATGCACTATAGTCTGAGCAACATACTGCTATGCCATATGGGCTGTTTCTTGAAAGAATTGAAGACTGAAACTTAAATGGCTATCATTTAATGAATTCAGTTCTCACCTTAACTCTCAACCTCTTAGCCCAAAAACCAGGACAAAGCCAATAATGGGGGAATGCAGCCCAAAATTAGGGAGAATTTTCAAATGTTGATGTTATAAACTTAGGAAATTGCTAGAATAAAAGGTTTTGTTTTGTGTAGTGTTACCAATGTATTTTCTGAAGAATATGAAGTCTGGAATTCAAATGCTTGTGTCATCACATTCAGAAGAAACACTGGCAGCTCGTGCTATTGGACTGCAGCCCCCCCAAGCTGTAAAATAAAAACAGAAAAGTAGCTGCAAGTCCTGCACATGAGTGCTTTTCCCTATGTGTTTTCCAGACTGCCATCTAACCAGTCTGGATTACAAAAACAAGGAATTCATTGTAGATCCCCAGAAGTCTATGCAGTTTGTAACCGCATAGACTGCAAGGAGAACAGACTGCAGTGTCTGCAGTCTGGCTCTCCAGCACTCGCACTCCTGAATTTATAAACTGATTGGCTCTACACTCTTGGCTCATATCTCATTGGCTGGCTCTGACTCCCAGCATGCACTCTTGGACGGAGTGCTATTTGCAAGGTAGTAATGGCAGCAGACTGAGTGCTATGAATGCTACTTGCAAGGTAGTAATGGCAATGTTCTTAGACAGACATTCTCATTCATTTGGACTCTCTCTGCCAAAAGAAAGCACAGTAGGAATACTGTGTATGTGTGTGTGTGTGTGTGTGTGTGTGTGTGTGTGTGTGTGTGTGTGTGTGTGTGTGCTCTGACTCCCAGCATGCACTCTTGGATGGAGTGCTATTTACAAGGTAGTAATGGCAGCGGACTGAGTGCTATGAATGCTACTTGCAAGGTAGTAATGGCAATGTTCTTAGACAGACATTCTCATTCATTTGGACTCTCTCTGCCAAAAGAAAGCACAGTAGGAATAGTGTGTGTGTGTGTGTGTGTGTGTGTGTGTGTGTGTGTGTGTGTGTGTGTGTGTGTGTGTGTGTGTATAAAAAATGCTCCCAATCCTTTATTCCTGGTGGCTAGAGTTATCTAGGCTGAGGCTCAAAGCCTGTACTTTGGATACAGGTAGCAACAGCCTGAATTCCCTACCCACCCACCACCATTGCAGATTTTTGCCTCAGATGTTCAGTACTTTTATAGAAGAGGAATTAAGAAAAACTCCAGCAGACTTATTCAGAGGAACAACACTGCATTTATTTAGGATAAGCATTTTTATTGACCAACTGGACATCATCAGATCAACTTTTTAGTAACTGCTTTACCTGTAGAAAACTAAATAGATGCTTAATGAAAACAAAGAATCATAAATCATGATTGATAAACTCATGCATAGCAATGATCCCAAACAGAGAGTAGCTGATGGTAGGCTTGCTCTGCAGTGTAAGCATACCTGATGTAAATGAGAGCCGCCTTACAGCCCAGCAGTGATGGGTTGCAAAAAAAGGACCAAAAACTGAGTTCAGATCTGTCCCGTTGACCTACTGAAATACATTCTTACAAGAGCCATTTGTGAACTTTGTTGTTAGTGTTGTTTAGAAGATAATGTGATAAAAGTGATTTGCAGTGATCTATAAAGAAAAAAGAAAATTACTATTTGGAAGTCTGCCAGCAGTGGTGAAGCCATTTTCCATTCCCAGTAATAAAGCCATAGATGCGATTTTGGACTAGCTGTTCAGTATGTAAGTTTCTTATTTTGTTTTGTTGACTGGATTAGTCCCACTAGCCCAGTGGCCTTGCTTCCTGGGAGATTAGAGGTACTATTCACATCTGCTTTGACCAGTACATCAAAGAAATTCCTCTACTTGCTTCTGTGGATGGCACCAGAGAATCGCTTTTATTGTAAAGTAGAGCAAGGAAATGGTGACGGTGAGTGCTGAGCTGGAGAAGGCAGCCGTTTGTGCACATGAATAGGTACATTAAGTAACAGAGATTGAAGGAGGTATAGATAATGAAACTTTGGTGTACATGATGATAATTTGGCAGAAAGGTCATGGAACATTATGTGGAAAGCTCCTAGGAAAAATCAGTCCTATGGATATAAAATTGACAGAGTTAACACCAGTTATTGTGTTGGAGTAGCAGGGTGGAGTTCATGAGCACTGTAAAGGAGAAATGAGAGGTGTAGCAAGGTGGAGTTAATGAGCACTGTAATGGAGAACCAAGAGGTGTGGCAGGGTGGAGTTGATGAGCGCTGTAATGGAGAGGAGAACCGAGAGGTGTGGCAGGGTGGAGTTGATGAGCACTGTAATGGAGAACTGAGAGGTGTGGCAGGGTGGAGTTGATGAGCGCTGTAATGGAGAACTGAGAGGTGTGTCAGGGTGGAGTCGAGTGTTGTAAGGGAGAAACGAGAGGTGTGGAAGGGTGGAGTTGAGCGCTGTAAGGGAGAACCGAGAGGTGTGGCAGGGTGGAGTCAAGCCCTGTAAGGGTGAGCCAAGACATGTGGTGAGGTGACATCAATGAGCCCTGTAAGAGTGAGCAGAGATGTGTGGCAGGGTGACATCGATGAGCCCTGTAAGGGAGAGCCAAAATGTGTGGCAGGGTGGCATCAATGAGCCCTGTAAGGGAGAGCCGAAATGTATGGCAGGGTGGCGTTAAGCCCTGTAAGGGAGAACCAAGATGTATGGCAGCATGGCGTAGAGCCCTGTATGGGAGAGCCGAGATGTATGGCAAGGTGGCATTGAGCCCTGTAAGGGAGAGCCAAGATGCATGGCAGGGTGGCGTCAATGAGCTCTATAAGGGAGAGCTGAGACGCGTGGCATGGTGGCGTCTATGAGCCCTGTAAGGGAGAGCCGAGACATGTGGCAGGGTGGCGTTGATGAGCCCTGTATGGGAGAACAGTGAGGCAGAAGGAGGCCAATCAGTGGACAAGCAGAAACTCGAATGAGGTGAAAAAGGAATTGCTGGCAGTGATGCATGGTTTCTACAAATCATTTGTACTAAGCAGCCAGAAGGTAAATACAGTGAGAAATGTGGTCAATTATAGGGAAAGAAAATGCCCTGTGCTGCAAAATCAAAAATGGGCAGCCTCATCACAGATGTTTGATAATGGGACACATTGATAATACCTTTGGGGTTATACTGTGAAAGATAGCTGGATGTTGATACATTTGGACAAGGAACATTTTGTATGAATGTGATTATCAAAAGTTTATGTGCACCTTTGAAGGAATGTTTCCGGGAATCAGGAAAGTTCTTAGTACCTGTGCTAATTGCCCAACGTAGGCTGGTCAATTAGTTCTATGCTGAAAAATAATGACTCGAAGGCTTGGCAAAACCACCCAGAGAAACACCTTAAAAAGTCTCATTATCCTGTCTCTGAACTGAACACTGTATTACTGGACCTAACAGTGCTAGTTTCTACCTAGCAGCTCATGCATTGTGTAGCAAAGGCTCCTCTCTAAGTGCACACATGCCCACATTCAGACACCCAAGCATGTGTGCGCACGCACCCACATTCAGACACCCAAGCATGTGTGCGCACGCACCCACATTCAGACACCCAAGCATGTGTGCACACGCACCCACATTCAGGCACCCAAGCATGTGTGCGCACGCACCCACATTCAGGCACCCAAGCATGTGTGCGCATGCACCCACCCACATTCAGGCACCCAAGCATGTGTGCGCATGCACCCACCCACATTCAGGCACCCAAGCATGTGTGCGCATGCACCCACCCACATTCAGGCACCCAAGCATGTGTGCGCATGCACCCACCCACATTCAGGCACCCAAGCATGTGTGCGCACGCACCCACCCACATTCAGGCACACATGCCCATGATGTGGTAGTTGAAGGAGACCTTGCTTCATTTACCGCTTGTGGTAGTTGAAGGAGACTGTCAAAGGAAAAAACTTCAAAGACCAATACACGTAAGGTTCAGTTAAGGTATATTTATTTACTTGTCGCAAGGAGACAAACATGCAAATACAAGGATTTCTCTAACTACTAACAGGAAGTATGTTTATTCTTGTACTGTTTTATAAGACATGGCCTTCTATGGCTGACGTAATCAAACACAACTTTCAGTATTGTTCTACAGCAGATGTTGTTCAGATTTTCTGCTGACATGACTAGATTTGAGAGAAGCTTTTGAGAAAATCAACCTGGCCTTGGTGGGCTCTAATTCGTTTACAAGCTTTCATTGTACAGTGTTGCATTTCAAGGTACTCTTCTAATTCAGATACAAGCAAATGCTGATTGCAGTTCATATTTTCAAACAGGCTTTGTTCTAATTATCTATAGCTTCTACAGCTGTGTATTTTCTCACAGCACAAACGGAACTTCTTGTCTAAGCTTCATACAAGTAGTATTGTTCTATTCATTATTTTCCTAACATAAGCAGAAATCTTCTGCTTCTCAGTAAATTTCCAAGGCACAAGCAAGATTTTAGCTAACAATACAAGGTCAGAAAGCATCTGCAGTTTGTACAGATTTATGCAGTATGAAATAGAATAAATGTGTTAACCCTTTTCAAGCTCTAAATGCACTAAGCATATTACTAATACACATATTAATACATATTTTTCTGACATTTCCCCCCTTTTAATACTTTCATTCTACTTTTAACATAAGCATAAACAGTTTGTTTTCTTCTCCTAGCCTCTTCCACTCAGGATTTGCAGTTAAGAGAGTCATTCAGTTTAAACTTATGAAAGCATTTTCAATCTTTTAACAGTTCTTTAAACTCAGCACTTTGATATAAGGTTTCAGAAACTGACATGTCTATAAGGCCTTTAATCAGTCTTTTCAGGCAGGGGATGCCACAACAAACACATACTCCCAGTAGGAGCATTCCTACACAAATGGCAATCAGGATGTTCATTAGGATGGTACCCCACCCCCCAAACCATTTCTGGAAAAAGTCGTTCAGTGGGTTTAGGCCTGGTTTGGTCATGGCCGACACTTGCTGAATTACCTCAAGATGATTGTCTATCTCATGTTTATGGTCAGGAATATACGAACAGCATTCTTCTT
Organism: Protopterus annectens; assembly: GCF_019279795.1. Taxonomy (NCBI): domain Eukaryota; kingdom Metazoa; phylum Chordata; order Ceratodontiformes; family Protopteridae; genus Protopterus; species Protopterus annectens. Next base: position 5,437,534 of record NC_056747.1, on the reverse strand, counting down.
GGATTAAAGCGCAAGTACCACCTCTTGCCGCTAGGGTTAAGTAGAGAGTTATGCAGTTTTGAAGCACTACAGTTCTCATAGCATTCAGTTCATCAGTCACCAATTCGAGAGTGGAAAAAGTTGCATTACTCATTACTTCGAGAAGTTTCGACAGTTTTCTCAGCTCCCAGATCGATTTCACTGCTTCATATGCCGGTAATATGCATGCCCACAATATAACGCTATCACTCAAGTCCATATGTGTCAGTCCTTTGCCTATGGAATGATGGTCTTTCCAATGCGCATCGATTTGTCCCACTGGATTTACAGGTTTCTTGATGACATCTCAGACATTTCGAATTTTTCCTCGAGGCAAAACTGCAGTGTGTCGTATGGCCGGAACCAGGTAACCCAAAAAACAGCTGCCGGACCAATTCTCAGGTAACCATTTGTATGCCTTTCTACCACACACAAAGTAACAATCCTCTACTTTAGTAGTAACTTTGCTATGAATATACACTCGCCCTGCATGAAACAGACAGTTGTTTATAAAGAACAGAATTATGCTTTACTTCAAGTGTTTTATGCATCAATCCAAGAAATGAATCATAGTTTGTATTACAATAAAGATCTACTTTGTTACCTTTAGTGTAACATTTATAAGGAACAGTCACATTGCAATTGCTCCAACCCACCCGAACAGTATCATTTTTATAAAAAAACACAGTTCACTTTTGTGGAACAGACAAGTGCAATGCTATTTTATCTTGTGATGTAATGGTTGAGGTATCCTAAATCAAGTTCTCCCAGGTCTCATTGACCCCTAGGGGGACTGTAGTCATTAATAACCCCCCATATGCTGTCGGCAAAGCTGTGCAAATCCAGCAATTCGAAACATTGAAAGTCTCAGCATACACATATTTAATTGCTTGGTAAGTGTTAAAGTTTGGATGCCAGTCAATGAGTAATGCTTCACGTTTATTCAGTTAAGTCTGTGTGACTGTGAAAATTAAAGGCTACAACAAAAAGATTATTGTCACTAGTACAGTTAACAGGATAATTATGCAATACTTCTGAGGAATAGGTTGTTCTGCATTTCTGTTTCTTCTGGACTCTATCATTTTTACTCTTGGCATGTGACAAGGTTTTTGTCCAGTTCAAAGTTCTTTACTAATTTACAGTGTGTCAGGTGGATCCAGGAGGCATGCTCTGCTATCTTGACTGCAGTGGGTGTCGACAGAAGCACTTGATATGGACCTTCCCACTTTGGTGATGCTCAATTCTTTCTCTTTACTGTCTTCAACCAAACCCAAGTTCCGGGGGACACTGCCACTTCTGATGGCCTGGTTCGTTCTTTATCTGAAACAGAATTTGACTGCAACAAATGTTTAGAATTTAACTAGTTTCGCATGTACTCAGCTAGTGTACTGTCAGCTTCCTGGTCTGCGGGCATGAGAGATTTCCACTGAGGTAAATAATAAGCCCTTCCAAATAACTTTTCAAAAGGAGTCAATACTTTTGCATTCAGAACAGTTCTCATGCTCAACAGTGCCAGGGGCAGACAGTACACCCAATTTCTCTGTGTTTCTACTATTAACTTCCTTAGCTTATTCTTTAAAATGCCATTAGGCCTCTACTAGCCCTGCAGATTGTGGGTGATAAGCACAATGATTTTTTAAAGAAATACCAATATGTCTACTTTAACTGTTGTATGGTCTGGTTTATGAAGTGTGTGCCGTTGTCACTGTAGATCCTTTCCGGAATGCCAAATCTAGGGATGATTTGTTTAACAAGGACTTTGGCCACGGTTGCTGCGTCTGAATTTTTAGTCGGAAAGGCTTCCACCCATCTGGACAACATATCTTCAATGACAAGGCAATACTTCTTATTTTCACATTTATTCTATGAAATCCATACAGATAGTGTGAAATGGATACGGTGATGTAGGGAAACTCCATTGCTTGGGCTTTAACACCCCTTATGCATGATGTTTATTACAAACATGGCACATCGAACAAAATTTTTAGTATAATTTAAGAATCCATATGTCGTGAACACTTGGTTCACCAGCTGTACCATCCACCCTGTTGAGACATGGCACTGCCCATGGCTCAACAAAGCTGCATATCTAAACAAATTAGACGGCAATATCTGTTTTCCTTCTTTAGAGATGTACAGCCCCTTTTCGAGAATTGCTCCTCGTTTTTCCCATCTTTGTTTTTCAACTTGCGTAGTAAGTGTCTCCATCGGCTTTAACATTTTTAAATCTAAAATCTCAGAGGGTTGTAATTCCTCATTCAAAAGAAATACTTCTGAAGCTGCCTGCTTTGCAGCTGTATCAGCTCTCGCATTACCTTTTGAAATCCTGTCCTGTTGCTTGGTATGAGCTGTGCATTTACAAATAGCTACTTTCTGAGGTAACTGAATAGATTCTAAAACATCTAAGATAAATTGTGCATGATTGATTGGTTTGCCAGTAGATGTTATCATTCCTCGATTTTTCCACTGTTGCGCAAAAACATGTACAGTAGAAAAAGCATACTGGCTGTCAGTAAAAATGTTCACACATTTACCCTTTGCTAAGGTACATGCCCGTGTCAAGGCAATCAGTTCTGCTGCCTGTGCAGATAAATTGTGTGGTAAAGATTTTGCTTCTATAATCTCAATATCAGAAACTACTGCATATCCTACTAGGTTCTGTCCTGCAGGACCCCTTTTGCATGAGCCATCCATATAGTATGTCACCTCGGCATCATCCAAGGGAACATCCGTAAGGTCTTTTCTAGGCAGTGTCTTTTGCTCAATCTCCTGCAGGCAGCTGTGTGGTGTGCCATCTGCAGGGGTTGGGAGCAAGGTAGAAGGGTTCAAAGTCGTACATCGTTCAATTGTCATATGAGGTTGGCTCAACAATATAGTCATACAGGAAAGATGCCTAGCAGGGGAAAGATATGCTACCTTCTCTTGCAGTAAAATAATCGCGACTGCATGAGGCACTCTCAATGTGAGAGGGTGGAACAAAACTACTGAGGCCGAAGCCTGTACTGCCATTGCAGCTGCAACTACTGCTTGCACACAGTGGGGTAAAGACCATGCCACTGGGTCCAGTTGTGATGAATAATAAGCAATAGGGCGTTGCTTGTCCCCATGCTGCTGTGTTAACACTGATGTCATATAACCTTGCTTACAATCTACAGTTTGGAAAAAACGTTTATGATAGTTTGGTAATCCCAAAACTAATGAGGACACTATTAACTGTTTCAGTTTGCAGAAAGCAGATTCTGCTTCTGGTGTCCATTGTAATAAATCCTGTGCTGCCATAGGCTTTTTATAAATCAGGTTAATCAACGGTGCAGATTCCAAGGCATAGTTTGGAATCCAACTCCGACAAAAATTAGTTGTACCCGGGAAGGACATCATTTCCTTCTTTGTAGTAGGTTTTGGTGCTTGCAATATCGCTACTTTTCTGCCCTCATCTAATGTCCTACCTCCCTTGGATGTTATATATCCTAGGTATTTATCTTGTTTTTTCCAAAGCTGCAGTTTATTTTTGTTTACTTTATGTCCTTCAGTGGCTAAAAATTGTAATAGCGCTATGGTGTCTTCTTTACAATCTTGCTGGGTGGGGGACGACAGCAGGATATCATTAACATAAAGCAAAATCTGGCTACCTGTTGGTGGGGTAAATCCCGACAAGTTGCTTGCCATTTCTTGTGAGAATATTGTTGAACTTTCACAATATTCCTGTGGTAGTCGCGTATATGTATACCTTTTCACCTGAAATGTGAATGCAAACCAATACTGGCTGTCAGGGTGTATCGGTATCGAAAAGAACGCATTGCTGATATCTACCACAGAAAAATATTTCTGTTGAGGTTTTAAATCATTCAACAGGGTGTGTGGGTCTGGCACCGTAGGTGCCCTTGGTATTACTGTGTCATTTACAGCTTGTAAATCTTGGACCATACGCCATTCTCCATTTGCTTTCTTAACAGGAAATAAGGGTGTGTTACATGGTGAATCAGGAGATTCCACCAGCACCCCCTCCTTAAGTAAAGCTGCTATAATAGGTTTGATTCCTACCTCTGCATCTTTTCTTAAGGGATACTGTCTTTTTTGTGGTCTAAATGCTGACTTTGGCATAATAGTAACTGGTCCTGCTGTACGAATAAGTCCTACATCTGATTTTCCTGTTGACCAGAGAGTTTCTGGTATATTCTGTAAGGCATTCTCTTCCTCCTTCAATAGGAGTGCTAATCCGCTGTCCTTGCTAGACTGCAAGTGCACAGCTGGGTGGGTCTGAGTTATCCAATTCATCTTCTTCATTTGTATTCCTTGTTCTGACAGTTCTGACTCTGTCTGTTTTTCCCATCTTGTGACTTTCTCTTCTAAGTCTAGCCATTTTACATTCTTGTCCTTAGTTAAGCTAACATGTGGTAATCGATTAGATTTATAGAGTGCAAAGAACTCCTGGGGCAATGAACAGCTGGCTACACAGTTCCCTTCTGTGTCCCAGTACAGATTACGTAATATCAATCTGTTTGCACAATTTCTAAACAATTCTTGCTCATATTCCTTATCAGGTCCTGGTGTGTTACAATAATACAGAGTACAGTGCAACAAATGCTGTTTATCATTGTCAAGGGAGGGGAACTTGCTGATAGCTACGTTCATCAATTCTTCGGTCACTGCCCCTGGACCAGTCGTAACCAAGTCCTGGCTGTACCAATAAAACATTTTACCCTCTGTTTGCACTGCAAAGGTATCAATTTGTCGCTGTGCTTCCATACCCTGCATAGTCGGAACTACTGCTATACCAAATAGCTGCATAAGGTCTCTGCCCAAGAGGTTTACTGGGCATTTTGCAGAAACAACAATTTTGCTTTTCTGGGTCAATCCTGAAACAGGATCAGTTATCACAATATTATGGGAGAGGGGCTCCCGATACAGCTGTCCATTAGCTGCTTTCACTAATATGTAATCAGGTGACTGAGTTCTCTGGCAGTTTGAAGGGATGTATCAGGGTCCGTGATGCCTCTGAGTCGCACAAGAATCTGACTTCCCTCCCTTCTACCAGGAGTGTAACTTCTGGTTTCATGTCTGCTAAATAGAGCTCTAAGCTCAATAAAGCCAAATCTAAAATTTCATTTTCTTCACTATCCGTGACTTCCTGCACTTCCTCTATTTCTTCTGCCACATTCTCTACCCCCTCTATCACATTCTCATTTGTCCCTTCTCTGCTATCCCCTTCTAGTGATTCCTGACTACCATATAGTCAGTCCTCACCCTCCTTTTCTTCCGTGGTTGCTTTCTTGTTTTTCTTGCAATCCCTTGCCAAGTGTCCCTTCTTACCGCATTTAAAACATTCACCCCTTTTCTTTCGCACTTCAAAGTCCTCTGATCGCTGATCAGATTGTTTGTTTCCCTGGGCATTTCTCTTGCCCTTTTTCTCGGACTGTACTACATATACTTCTGCTCCATCTTCTACAGAAAATACTTGGGCTTTCTTTTTCTTTTTGCTATTAAAATGCCTTTAGGCATGCCTAGCATATTCAAGTAATGACTATAACCTGCTTGTACGATGATCTACCATGTTCTTTGTAATACAGCTGCTTATGGATGCAATACTGCCTTTCAAAAATGCATTCTTTAATTGCTGCTCATATGGGGAATTGTGTGTCTGATCTTCAGGAACCTGCATTCCACAATGGTTATTAAAACATTCTAATAGTCTGGCATAATATCGGTCAATAGCTTCACCTTCCTGTTGGGTGCATTGATTAATGCAAGTCCAGTCTGCCCTAGGCTTCCATTTCTCAGAGATGTGGTCTGTAAGACCTTTCACTCTGTTGTCAAATTCTGCAATGCTATGTGGGAGGGGCCTGAGCGCAGCATTACGAGGATTCCATTCGCCACTAATCATGTGCCAATCTGGTCCCACAATTTGTCTGACTACTTTTTCTACCTCTTCTCTGTTTAAATTATAACTCAGCCTCATTCCTTGCAAATCTTCTAAGAACTTTCTAAAATTAACTTTTGGATGGGGAATTCCCTCAGTGGCTTTCCGGATGTCTTCCGGAGTCCAGGGTCTATACACAAGAATAGTTGGGTCCTGACCTTCTTGCCCTGCCTGAGGATTAGGCACTTCTATAAGTGGGCATATTTCTTCTTCACTCATAAATCGTGAATTTCTACCCATTTGATACAACTCAATGTCCCCTTTTGAGTTTCCTGCCCGTGTTCGAGATATGGTCTCGACGGGATCTCTAATAAACGGTTTCAGTTTTGTACTTTCTCTACTTACAGTGACAGCAGGATATCACAGGGGTGGACTAACTTGTTCACTTGCCTCATATTCTGGTGAGGGAGGCAGAGGGGCTGACGCTATTACTAAGTTATTGTCCTCCTTATCTAAAAACATCGCTTTTGAATTATTACTCTTTTGTTCCCTTCTGTTTACTTCCTCAATCCACCTGTGTGCCTGAGGAATTCCTAATTGACGTTGCTTTTTTTACTCTACCTCTAGAATCGGTTTTAAGCTGTTAAGTGAGGATTTTTCTAATTTACCATCAAATTCATACTTATTAACCCATTTTGAGTTGTATTTAATATTATCAGCACGCTGTGACTGCATGTATTTCGCATCTTCGGTTAACGGCGGATTTTGGGATCTTTTTGTACAATTATTACCCATTTTGTTCTACCCTTTTAATTATGTAACTCCTTATTTTTAACGTGGTACCATGGATTTTGTTATAGTCTCTTCAGAATGACTGCCTACATGCTCTGTTTCCCTGATCTATGACAAGACAGTAATCTTTTTGTCCCTGACTTGCATAAACAAAGTCTTAACAAAATAAATACAAATCTAGTCCCTGATTTAAAACGGAAAAAAGTAGATTCACCTTACCTGAGCCTTCGTGATTGATCACCTGGTTCGAGTAAACCCATCCTTCAGTTGCAGATCAGAAAGTGGCTGGCCTCTTTTGTATGACAATTCAGTCGGAGGGCTTTTCAGCTAAGAAGAACCAATGTGGTTTCTTCCCCATACGGTTTCAAGCCACCTGGCCCGTCTGATCCGAGGCAAAGTGAGGGTTTCTGGTCCGAAGGACCAATCTGTCAAAGAAAAAAACTTCAAAGACCAATACACGTAAGCTTCAGTTAAGGTATATTTATTTACTTACCGCAAGGAGACAAAAACATGTAAATACAAGGATATGTCTAACTACTAATAGGAAGTATGTTTATTCTTATACTGTTTTACAAGACATGGCCTTCTATGGCTGATGTAATCAAAAACAACTTTCAGTATTGTTCTACAGCAGATGTTACTCAGATTTTCTGCTGACATGACTAGATTTGTGAGAAAATTTTGAGAAAAACAACCTGGCCTTGGTGGGCTCTAATTCGTTTACAAGCTTCCATTGTACAGTGTTACATTTCAAGGTACTCTTCTAATTCAGATACAAGCAAATGCTGATTGCAGTTCATATTTTCAAACAGGCTTTGTCCTAATTATCTATAGCTTCTACAGCTGTGTATTTTCTCACAGCACAAATGGAACTTCTTGTCTAAGCTTCATACAAGTAGTATTGTTCTATTCATTATTTTCCTAACATAAGCAGAAATCATCTGCTTCTCAGTAAATTTCCAAGGCACAAGCAAGATTTTAGCTAACAATACAAGGTCAGAAAGCATCTGCAGTTTGTACAGATTTATGCAGTATGAAATAGAATAAATGTGTTGACCCTTTTCAAGCTCTAAATGCACTAAGCATATTACTAATACACACATTAATACATATTTTTCTGACAGAGACCTTGCTTCGTTTACCGCTTGTGGTAGTTGAAGGGGACCTTGCTTTGTTTACCGCTTGTAGTAGTTGAAGGGGACCTTGCTTCATTTACCGCTTCTGGTAGGTAAAGGGGACCTTGCTTCATTTAACGGTCATGCTTGTGGTAGGTAAAGGGGACCTTGCTTCATTAACTGCTTGTGGTAGGTAAAGAGGACCTTACTTCATTTACCGGCCATGCTTGTGGTAGGTAAAGGGGACCTTGCTTCATTTACCGGCCGTGCTTGTGGTAGGTAAAGGGGACCTTGCTTCATTTACCGGCCATGCTTGTGGTAGGTAAAGGGGACCTTGCGTCATTTACCAGCCATGCTTGTGGTAGGTAAAGGGGACCTTGCTTCATTTACCAGTCGTGCTTGTGGTAGGTAAAGGGGACCTTGCTTCATTTACCGGTCGTGCTTGTGGTAGGTAAAGGGGACCTTGCTTCATTTACCGGTCGTGCTTGTGGTAGGTAAAGGGGACCTTGCTTCATTTACCGGTCGTGCTTGTGGTAGGTAAAGGGGACCTTGCTTCATTTACAGGTCGTGCTTGTGGTAGGTAAAGGGGACCTTGCTTCATTTACCGGCCATGTTTGTGGTAGGTAAAGGGGACCTTGCTTCATTTACCGGCCGTGCTTGTGGTAGGTAATGGGGACCTTGCTTCATTTACCGGTCGTGCTTGTGGTAGGTAAAGGGGACCTTGCTTCATTTACCGGTCATGCATGTGGTAGGTAAAGGGGACATTGCTTCATTTACCGGTTGTGGTAGTTAAAGGGGGCCTTGCTTCATTTACCGGTTGTGGTAGTTAAAGGGGGCCTTGCTTCATTTACCGGTTGTGGTAGTTAAAAGGGGACATGCTTCATTTACTGGTTGCTGTAGTTAAAGGGGGCCTTGCTTCATTTACTGGTTGTTGTAGTTAAAGGAGGCCTTGCTTCATTTACTGGTTGTTGTAGTTAAAGGAGGCCTTGCTTCATTTACTGGTTGTTGTAGTTAAAGGGGGCCTTGCTTCATTTACTGGTTGTGGTAGTTAAAGGGGGCCTTGCTTCATTTACCGGTTGTGGTAGTTAAAAGAGGGCTTGCTTTATTTACCAGTTGTGGTAGTTAAAAGAGGGCTTGCTTCATTTACCAGTTGTGGTTGTGGTAGTTAAAGGGGACCTTGCTTCATTTACCAGTTGTGGTAGTTAAAGGGGACCTTGCTTCAGTTACCATTTGTGGTAGGTAAAGGAGACCTTGTTTCATTTACTGGTTGTGGTAGTTAAAGGGGACCTTGCTTCATTTACCAGTTGTGGTTGTGGTAGTTAAAGGGGGCTTTGCTTCATTTACCGGTTGTGGTAGTTAAAGGGGACCTTGCTTCAGTTACCAGGTGTGGTTGTGGTAGTTAAAGGGGGCCTTGGTTCATTTACTGGTTGTGGTAGTTAAAGGGGACCTTGCTTCAGTTAGCGGTTGTGGTAGTTAAAGGGGACCTTGCTTCAGTTACCAGGTGTGGTTGTGGTAGTTAAAGGGGGCCTTGGTTCATTTACCGGTTATGGTAGTTAAAGGGGACCTTGCTTCATTTACCATTTGTGGTTGTGGTGTGTGGGAAGAATACTGCCCCAAGATATGGGGACAAAGAAAATCCTGTTAAGATAATTTGTAGATAATGTCATGAAGGAGGTTTCATTGTTCATTGCTTTAAGAAGAAATTGATGAAATTGCAATGGGGGGGGGGGGCAGCAACTGAAAATGTTAATATGCAGAACAGTCCTGATAATAATGTACTTGCAAATGAAAATAAATGGGTTTACTGTTGAAGTAAAAAGGTAATATAAAGTTCTTGGAGGTGCCGGTGATAAAGAAGCGAGTTCTATAGAAACTAATTAAGTTGCCCACATGCGAGTGCTCTGCAAGAAAGCCATGTTGAAAGATATCCAAGCGTTTTCATAAAATCCAGGTTAACTTAATTGGCTTACAGTTGTCAACTGTGGAACATGACTGACACTTGGGGCATCGGAATGACAACTGTTCTTTCCACGTATCTTTTGCATTAGCATCCCCTGGAATTCTTTGAAACAAGTCCAGGTTGTCAGGTATTCCATTCAGGAAAAACATTGAATCCATCAGGGCTTGCAGCAGAAATTGACTGACTGGATTTTAGTGATGATCTTGACTGGCACTGTTACATTTATACCCAGTGCATCAACAAGCAAAGCAGCAGAAATGCCACCACCGGATAGACTATCACAAAATCTGTCAGCAAAAACACTAACTAGCCCAAGTGGCTCACTACTAAAGCAGTCCTCATCTTTTTTTTGTTACTAATGCTAGAGAGTGCATCCTTCCCATATGAATGCAAGTTTTGGAGCATTGCTATATTATTTCCTGGGATTTTCTGATAATGTATTGTGAGCACTCAGCTCTTTCTATGTTTTCTAAAGGCTGTATTTATATAGCTCTACTTATGGAGGATTCAAATTCATTCCATGTAAAGCAGGATGTAACTGATGCATCTAGTTCAAACAAATCTGTTTATTTGTTCTCATGCCAATATTCAGTACAGTTACATATTTCAAACATCTTCTAGATAAGTTCTCTCTCTTGACATCGTATGTATTTCTGACATCATAAAGGATTTATTCTTTGCTTTGCTTCCATCACTACCATGTGGTGACCCCTCTGTCTCTGTATGCCCACTCACATTTGGGCAGCAACTATAGGATTAGCACTAATTACAAATTTTAATATCTTCTGGGATACTGTACATGAAAATAAGAATGACTGTAAATGTTGGTGTTTTTTTGAAAAATGTATTTAAAATTCCTAAGTTAGAAAGAACTGTGCTCTGATAAGGAGGAAACACTTGCTGCCATATAGAAAACTAAGCATACGTACAAGAAAATGGATAAGGAATGGGATTTGTTTACTTAACTTTTCAACTTTTTTATCACATGAATCGATTACATAAACTGATAAGCTCTGCTTGTGACAAGTGTATGAAATAGAAGTAATAAATTATATGAAGGGCAACATAAAAATATTTTAACTTTAAGTGGAGTAGGAATGAAATTTGACTCATGTTAACAGTGAAGAAATAAGAGAATAGACTTACTGCAGATGTGTTTACAAATCATTGTTTGCTAAGTTTACTTAAATAGTAATGTAGTAGCACTGAAGCATGGCATAAAGGAATGCATCACCTTTTACAGATAATATTCTTGAAATGTTGGTAAGTTATTTTGCACCTGTGCAAACACACACACACACACACACACACACACACACACACACACACACACACACACACACACACACACACACACAAAGTTAGGGATGAAATATAAGGATATAAATGCTGTAAAAGACAAATATGTAAACCCTCTAAATATCTTATCTACACAGACCATGGGGTTCAGAAAGTACCCCACTGACTCTAAGATCTGTGGCCAAAACAGACCGTTTCTGTAAACAAGTAAAATGTAGTCCAGAGGCATGTTATCTTCAATGAGGAAACACTTCATTGTCTGCTAATCTGCATGTCTGTAAATCACACATGATTACTGTCAGCACAAATCTGCAGTTTTTTGTGGTATTCACCACTGGTGGCTCACGCTTTGCTGGCACAGGGATACCCCCCATTCACTCTCTTTGCACCACGCACACACACACACACACACACACACACACACACACACACACACACACACACACACACACACACACACACACACACACACACACACACACACACACACACACACACACACACACACACACACACACCTTACCTATCCCTTAGTATAAAGAACATCCCTGATGTATCTCTGAAGTCACAGATCTGTCAGCCAGACGTTAGTTTCATTCTTGTTATTTTTCATAAAATGCACCGTTGATGCTATTCCTGTTGTTCTGTTGCCTCTTTTAAATGAGTCCATGTAATCATTTTAAAACTGTCCCTGTTTTAGCGAATGATCCTGATGTTCTTGTACAAGTGCCCTGTCTCTCGTAAATCACAGACTGTTGTAGTCTGTGAATAATGCCAGACATTAGAGTTTCATACCCTGCTGTATCCCTGGTGTCTAATATTTCTTCACCCCATGTCTTTCATGCTGCAGAACCATTTCTGTTAGCTGTTTAAGTGCCTCTAGAGCAGAGTAAAGAGTATCTCTGGTGTCTAGTGTTCCCCTCGCTTCATGGGTTTTGTGCTGTAAACCTTGTTGTTATAGCTGTTTAAATGCATTTATGGCATGATAGAGAATCCCAGGTGTTTTGTTTCCCCCTGCAGCATTTGCTCATTAATCAAGGGGTGTGTGGAGGTGTGACAGCCCCTTCCTGTACATACAGCCTGATTGCACTCACTGACACACTCGCCCATTCACTCATGTATGTAGCCATTCATTTGACAGGTGATGTTTTAGTTCTGTTTTAAATGAGTTTATATTCTGAAAACATTTCAGTGGTAATGGGATGTCATTCCATAGTTTAGCCATATTATTTGAAAATAGAGGGTCACCTGGCCTGCAATATTGGATGATTTGGTTATAATGATTAGTGACATGTCCTTCTATTCTCATGTGATATGTCCTTCTATTCTCATGTTGCAGTATTCGTAACAGTAGGGAGTTGCTGCTCGCAGTGACACCATCCGGCCAATGTACCAAAAATCTTTGTTTCAGGAGGGTACGTGTGATGTCTCTTACTAGGGTCATAAACCGACGTTAGGTGTAAAAGTGACGTCTGCATGTACCCTCATCAGAATTTTCTGCCACAGTGATTATAGGACACCTGTTTGCCAGTTCCACTTCTGCATCATGCTTCTTCAGACGACCAAATTCCAGATCATTGAAGACCAGACAACCGCTTTTGACCATTACAGATCAGTACCTTTTGGGGTTTTCTTGTTTAAATTGCTTACTGTTTAGACTTGCATGTCAGCTAGGAAAGGGAAGTGTTCTTGTGGGAGACCAATTCCTCACAAGGACACACACGATAAGTGTGTTTTGTCCAGGCGAGGCCCACGACCCTACATCCTGTCCAATTTGTAATTCGTTCATCCCCAAGACTCTCCATAGCCAATTAGCGGCTTTGAAACTATATCTAGAGAACCAGAGACTCCTGCACTTGGCGTTAGGCATGGAGGTAGGAGTAGGCCCATCCGATGAGCCACCTAGGAAGAAGGCGAAAAAAGTTAAGTCAGAATCCCAGGCTGCCCCTAAGGTGTCCAAGCAGGCTCTAGAGGAGATTGAAGACCCGAAGTCCATTCAGACGATGGTTACCAAAGCAGGCCTGGGAACCTTAATGGAAGCTGGGGTGCAGGAAATCGAAGGTACGTCCCCTGAGGTAATTCAGCCATCAGAGTCTGATGGTGGAGGGGAACCACAACTCACATTTTTGGAAGCCCCTGCTCCTCCAATTCATGCCAGGCCGACATCCGCTTCTCTGCTCCTACTACTCTCTTGAAAAGGAAGCAAAAAACCAAACACTCTGAATCTCTACCAATGCCTGGTTGGGGATCATTCTCTCAAAGTCTAAGGTCTTTCAGGCCTTACAAACACAACAACTTCCCCCCACTCTCACTCCTCAACCACCCCTCCATGTGTTTGAGGAAGACTAATGCTCTTCTGAGGAGTCATTCTCCTATGAAACACAAACTGAATCCCCCAAGGAATTCATTACACCAGAGGAGGAGGATTCAATCCTCCTGAATCCCCAGGGGAAGAATTCACCTTTGGGGATACAATCTCCCTATTGAGGGAACACTTTAAGTGGCAGGCCTCTGAGGTTTCAGACTCCAAGAAAAGGTACTTTGACCTTTTACAGATGGAGCAACCTTCTCTCTCAGCTGTGGCTCCTTTACTGCCTGATTTTCAGGATGCCTTCATAGCTTCTTCACAGTCTCCTGACTCTCAGCCCTCAGCAGCTAAATGACCTGATTGATTTTATAGGGTCCCACAAGACACACAGTTTCTTTTCAGGAACCCTTCAGCAGACTCAGCCTTTATAGCTGTTTCTGCCGATAAAACATCTAGACAACTACCTTCTACTACCCACCTGATTAAGACAGTAAATTTATGGACAGGACAGGGAAAAAGGTATATACCTCCTCCACTCTGGCCATTAGGGTCTTGAACTACCAAACACACATGGCAAGGTATGTTCTAGATGCCATCTCTCAAGTCTCTACCTTTCTGTCTGAGGTTCAGGATTCCCCTATCAGAGCACAATTAAATTCACTCCTCCCCACAGCATCCCAAATGACCAAGCACTCTGTTAAGGGCAGTTATGATGCTGTGGAAGCTTCATCCAAAGCTGCAGCTTCTGGATCAGCACTTCAACGTTACTCCTGGGTAACCTCCCCATGGACATTCAAACTAAACTACTGGATGCACCCTTAGACAATAAGGCCCTTTTCAGCCAAGCTTCTGCTGAGCTTCTCAAGTCCCTCCAAGAGAAGGGTAAAGAATTACAGAACCTCAAACACCTTCTGGTATCCCCTGTTCCTGGATATCATAGGAATTGCCCTCCGAAGCCCTCCTTTATTAGAAGGCAGAGTCTTTTCATTCAGTACAACAATCAAAGGTTTCATAGACAGCCGAGGAAGACTTCTACCCCCAGATTTCCCACCAGCTCCTCCACCACACCCTTTTGGAGCCAGCCTGACTAGTCCAGGCCTCCTCCACTGTGACTCACCCACCTTGCATCCAGCAACACACTTATTCCTTTGCCTCACCCTCTCTCTTCCCTCCTGGTGGAGACTAACAGCAGAACAGTGGATCATCTCCATCACCCAGAGCAGATATTACATGACTTGGCGGATGCTCCCACCTTTCCAAGGTATTCCTTAACCACCAACAAACAAAATCCACCTGTTCCCACCCATCATCAGTCAACTTCTAAATCAAGGCACCATAGAACCAGTGCCCACCCCTCAAAGAAGCACAGGTTTTTATTCCAGAATGTTTCTAGTACCAAAGAAAGAGGGTCCTTTGAGACCTATCCTGGATCTATCCTTTCTAAACCTCTTCCTCCATGTTCCCAGTTTCAAAATGACCACCTTACCACTTCTCTTGCCACTGATCCCCTCCCAGGCATTCATGGTAGCTCTAGATCTCAAGGATGCCTACCTCCACATTCCCATTCATCCAGATTACAGGAAATTCCTCAGATTTTCAGTAGGCTCCTGTCATTTTCAGTTCTCTGCATAGCTTTTGGTCTCTCCACTGCCCCCGAGTGTTTGCAAAGTGTCTAGTTCCCTTCACTGCTCATTAAAAGACCCAGGGTATACAAATATACACATACTTGGATGACCTGCTCATCCTTCATCAAGACCACCATCTCCCACTTCTTCATTTACAACAGGAGTTGAACACCCTCACTTTTCTGGGGTTCACGCTAAGTGTAGAAAATCTCATCTGATACCCTCACAGGACTTGATTTTCCTGGGGTGCAGACTCCACACAGACTACACAAAAGCCTTCATCCCAGACCAAAGGATTCAGGAACTCTGCCTGTACTTCAATCAGATCCTTACCCAAAACGCCCTGACAGCTCGAGAATTCCTGAGAGTGTTAGACCACATGGCATTCCTCATACCTATGCTGCCACTGGCAAGACTCCACATGCACAAAATTCAGTGGGTGTTAAAAAAACCTATGGACCCAACATTCCCAACACTTGGACTCTCCACTTCTGTGCCTAAAAAAGGAGATCCCGTGGTGGATCTCTGCAATGCAGACCAACCTCCAAATTTCAGCTCCATAGCAACAGCTCTCCACAGATGCTTCAGATCTGGGCTGAGGTGCAGTGTTACAAACCAACAGCACCACTCAGTACAAGGAAAATGCTGTATTCTAAGGATAAAGGACCACATCAACATCAAGAAAATGAGGGCACTGCTGTTAGCCCTTCTAACATTCAAGCCCTCTATCCTGCCAGGAACCCTAAAAGTAATCACAGACAATATGACTGTCCTGTGGTACGTAAACAAGGGGGGACCAGGTCCTTCCCACTATGCAGCCTGGCCATCCAGATATGGAACCTAGCCGCTTTTTTAAGGTCCACCTATTAGCGATATACAGACACACTCAGGAGAACCTCCGCCCCCTCTCATGAATGGATGCTTCAGAGAGACCCCTCTCATGAATGGATGCTTCAGAGAGACCCCTCTCATGAATGGATGCTTCAGAGAGGTTTTCATAGACCTGATACACAGGTGGGGTTTTCCACAAGCAGACCTATTTGCCTTCTCACTCAACAGGCAGATGCCCAACTTCTGCACAAGGAACCCACATCCACAAGCTTGGAAAGTGGACACCTTCTCCTTCTCTTGGGGAGGGATGTACCTGTACACCCCCCCTTCACTCTAATTCAAAAAGTCCTCCTAAAAATTCAGAGGGACAAACCAAAAATCCTGCTGGTGACCCCCTTTTGGCCAAGACAACACTGGTTTCCCCTCCTACATTCTCTAGCCAAGGGCAATCACCACAGGTTACCCCACTGTGTAGACCTACTCACACAGAACAAGGGATCCTTGCTACACCCACAGGTGAACAACCTAAAATTGACCTTATGGGGTGATAGGATTCTAATCCCTTACAGATGCCTTTAGTCAGAGGACATACTCAATGTTCTGCAGGAGGTCAGAAAGTCTAGCACTAGGAGAAACTAGTGGCACAGATTCTCCATTTGGTGTCATAGGAACAACCAGGACCCCCTCATTACTCCTATACCAAGGGTCCTGTCCTACTTGTGTGAGCTACTCCAATCAGGACTGACATATTCTTCAATCAACATCCATTTGTCACCCATTTCTGCCTGTCTGCCCATTTCACCCCCTCTGGCATCTAGACTGGAAGTCAGACTTTTTCTGAAAGGAGTTCTCCACATCAAACCCCCACAGAGACCCATCCCTCCTCCGTGGGACCTAAATTTTGTATTAGAAAAGCTAACCTTGCCCCCTTTGAACCAGCGCACACTAGTTTCCCTGAAATTATGCACTAACCGTTCTGCTAGTAGCCCTCACCTCTGCCAGGAGGGTCTCAGATATCCAGGCCCTTATGGCCTCCTCTCCCTACCTTGTTTTCCACAAGGACAGAGTAGTCCTCAGAACCAACCCTTCCTTCGTGCCCAAGGTAGTTAATGAACTTTTATTGAATCAATTCAATAACCTACCAGTGTTTTACCCTCCTCCACAAAATGCCTCAGAAAGGGCCCTACATTCCCTGGATGTACACAGGGAACTTCAATATTAGTTAGACAAAACTAAAGATATCAGGAAGTCGGATCAACTTTTTATTTCTTTCCATCCCAGAGCCCTAGGGAAAGCTGTCTCTAAGCAGACCATTGCCTCATGGATCTCGAAGTCCATTTCCTTGTGCTACTCCCACCATGGGAAATCCTTACAAGGTCATATTAAACCTCATCTAGACTCCTCTACCATTTTAGAAGCGGCTACTTAGACATCAGTACACACATTCACCAAACATTACAAGTTGGACGTAGCATCCCGTGCTAGAGCAGGATTTGCCAGGACTATCCTGCAGGGTCTACTTAACCACAGGACCCCTTTCTCCTCCCAGGTTCATACTTATACCTCTGGTACTCTCCCTACTGTTATGAATACTGCAACATCAGAATAGAAGGACATAGAATAGTTGTGTAAGAACTTAATATAGCCTTAGATATCCTTCTCTTCTATGTTGCAGTATTCAGTCCCACCCACCTACCCCCTGTCTCTCTCTGACTACTACCGCAGGTATCACCTGTGGGAACATTGCCATCATCTCCTCTGGTCTCAACCTACACAGCCATCCTATTCCCTGGGACTGGCCTACATGTAAGTCTAAGGGTCACATATTAGGAGCCTCCTGGTCATACATCAGAAGCATTACTGTATGCAGCAAAACAATCCTGATGAGGGTATGTGCAGACATCACTTTTATATACCTAACTGTTTATGGCCCTGGTAAGAGACGTCACATGTACCCTCCTGAAACCAAGACTTTGGTATACTGGCCGGACGGTGGCACTGTGAGCAGCAACTCCCTACTGTTATGAATACTGCAGCATAGAAGAGAAGGACATCTAAGGTTATGGTAAGTTCTTACACAACTGTTCGTTTTCACTAGAGTGCAAAATTCTATTGTGGAAGTAGTGTTCATAAATATATACTAGGCTAATGACTACCAGGGTCTTTATAAGCCTATCTGTGTGACCTAAACCACTTGTGTCCCTATGTATTAGGAAGCGGTATGTTAATTAAGAAGTTTCTAGAGTTTATGTGGGGGGTATGTTAGTTTGGGCATTACTTTCTGCCTCTGTCTATCAGAGATATTGGGGCAGACCCAGGGTGAGTTTCAGATTTTCTATCCATTGATCAGGTTTACACTTAAACAGGGTTGGGGATGGACTCTGCTTCACATGGATGGGGGGAGCCTGTTCAAGAGCATGGGGATCCTCTGAGACGTACATCTATTTCACCAGTATGTCTTATTTACATTATGAGCAAAACTTAAATTATTGGAACTAATGGTTCTGATTCGTGTTCATTTTGCTGATGTGCAAAATAGCCTTCAGAGCTGGAGACAAGGATGCCTTGTATGCCAGTCCTATATTGCCTCTCTGTAATCTGTAGGCGATAGAGTATACAGGTAGAGCTTTAAGGTGCTCCATATTGGAATCTTAGCAATCCAGCAGGTAAGGAACCTTTTGTGGTCATTCCAACTGTTTTATATATATATATATATATATATATATATATATATATATATATATATGGGGCTGATAAGGGCCAAACAAGGTGGCACTATGATTTCCTTGAGCCTGGATGCCATGCCCTTACTTATAAGTTGGGCAACATAGAATGATTTTCTTAGTACCTTGGTCATATGTTGGTCAAAGGCCAGATTACTGTCTCCATATGTTCCCAGATCCCTGACTACTGAAGGAATTCTTGGGGTGTCTTATCGATCTAGTAATTAGCCTACGTGGCAGTTTTCTCAAAAGGCACTATAATGCATTTCTTGGCACTGAGTTTTAAACTGTGACTTTGGCACCAGTTTTATCTGTGTTAAACCCTCTTGTAAGATGTTTTTGTGATGGGGGGGGGGCTCTGATGGCTCCCAAATTGCAGTCGTTGATATCAGCCTTTAGTTCCAAGAAGCAGATGCCAGATCGGAGCAATCTGGGATATAGCTGGAGAAGGCCTTGTTATTGTCTTTATCTTGACCTCATAATTGGCCTTGTTGGACCTTTTAGTCCTCTTTGTTTCCTGTTTAGTTTGATTGGAGAGCTGCTATCATTGTGGGAGTTGCTGTTCCTGATTTAAGCCATGACTTTTTTCCTTTTGTGATATACCCCACTGGTGACCGGTCTCTTAGTCGAGGTGGTCTCGCCAATCCTAATTTCCTAGGTCTTGTCTGTGAGCAGCTGGCAATCTAGCAAAATATGTAGGGGTTTATGCCCAGTTCAGTCAGTTTGTGAACTATACCAGTGTGTGTTGACTGGCTTTGCCAGGTCTAGGTAGGTGGTATGCACCATTTTCAATTATCCATTGCCATTGTGACCTTCTCAAATAAAACAACCCGGTTTAATAGGCATGACCTTCCTTTGAGAAGGCCAGACTGGGTTGAGATCAGTAATAAGACAACCCGGTTTAATAGGCATGACCTTCCTTTGAGAAGGCCAGACTGGGTTGAGATCAGTGACTGAAGGCTGTCTATGCCTTTCCTGATTATTTCCATGATAATTCAGTCCCTGAGTTTGCATATTAGACTAGTGAGGCTAATAGGTCTGTAGTTTCCAGGGTCAGTTGATGGCTAGCCCTTGTGAAGCAGGATACCTGATGCAGTCCTCTATTTTTGTTGAACAAAGTCTGTTTTAAGGCTAGAGATAATAAGTGACTCAAGTGATCCTGATAGGTCATATTTCTTGCTATTTAAATGTCCCGAGACATTGTCAGGGCCCATTGAGGCTGTGTTTTTGGCCTTAGCAAGTGCCGCCAGGACCTTCTCCCTGTTAATAGTTTGGGGGGTATGCTAGTAGGTATTTCATGGATGGGAGGCAGAGGAGAGTCGAGAGGGAGAAGTCTGTGCTAAATTTGTCAGCCAGCAAATTCACTATGTTGCTGTGCTCGGTGAAGGTGGCACCACCGACCACCAGTTTGGCACACTGATGTGTGTTTCCTTTGAGGTTTTAGACATAGCTGTAGAAGGCCCTGTCATTGTCTTTATCTTGCCCTCATAAATGGCCTTGTGGGACTTTAGTCCTCTTTGTTTCCTTTTTAGTTGGATTAAAGAGCTGCTATCATTGTGAGAGTTGCTCTTTCAGGTTTAAGCCATAACTTTTTTCCTTTTCTGATATACCCCACTAGGGCTAGGATTCCACCAGTGTTTTTTTTTTTTTTTTTTTTTTAAGACTTATTTCTAGTACGTACAGCTGCCTCTGTATAGCAATTTACATGATTGTACAGGGTCTCTGAACAATTTTGCATGGGTTGCTGGGTTGCCAAGAACTCTTGAGTTGGGATGGGGCATTGAATTTTGACAAAGCTTTACTTAATAGTAGTTTGCTTTGGAGTAGCTTCTAACTGTTAGCGTTTGCTGGGGTTACTAAGTTGATTGTTTCAAAGGAGACATATTTGTTGCCCAACCTCAACAGTGGGGATTTGACAATGTGGGGGGGCTCTCCCATTTTGGTGAGTACCAGGTCCAGTATGTTTGAACCTCTGGTGGGTGTGCACACTGTCTGGTCCAGGGTATTTGTGGAAATAGTCTAAGAATTGTGCCTTTGAGTTTGAGGCAGTGTATGTTTCCCAGTCTATAGAGGGGTGGTTAAAGTCTCCCATGAATAGAGTATTTGGTTTAATGTAGTGTGTCTCCAGTAGGTCTTGGTATGAGCTATGAGATTCTAGTGACATAGAGGGTAACTGGTAGCTTGCTAGGATATGGTGTGGGACTTTGTCTATGCTGATTTGCATGTGGATAAGTAGCAGGGCATCATCCTGTTTAACCAACCTAGAGTTATGTTTGTTGTTAATGCAGACTGAGACTCCTCCACCTTTTGCCCCCGTCTGTGCACCTGATAGTCTAAATGTGTGGAAGACACTGAAGTCTTGCATTTTTAGAGTGCTTTCTGTGGATTTAAACCACATTTTGGTAACGGCACAGATGTCCACATTCTGCAGAGTGAGGAGAGCCTGTAAGGTGTGGAGTTTCTTGTTTATGCCCCTAGCTTTGAGCAGTAGCATGTTTAGGTTTCTTTGGCTTTTATTTGATAAGTTGGTAGATTTGTCAATTTGGCATTGCCTAAAAATGGCTCTAAGGGAGTGGATAAAGTTTTAGCCAATATTTGGAATCCTAGTGGAGACAGGTGCAGACCATCCTTTGCAAAACAACATGGTTTGTTAATCATGTCCTCCCATGCTGATAAGTATTGAATTCTCCTGGAAAGACACTAGAAACTCAGCTAGTTATTGAAGTCACAGATATTTTGTTCATACTGTGGCATCCTCCTTGCTAAATGCTGCTCAAAGCAAGGGACATACCTGCCCGATGCACACACATTCAGAGAGATATTAATAATGTAGTAGAGGGAAGTAGTCTTAGGTCATTAACACCCACATGAACTATGATGGAATCCGACTGGTAACTTTAGTGTTGTGACTTGAGTAAAAAATTTAGTGGATCCAGCTCCAGAGGTTATCTTCTCCTTGTTCAGGCTGGCATCTGTGTGTCATACAATGGGGTCCACTATCTGGCATCTCTGTGTCATACAATGGGGTCCCCTAAGACAAGACTCCTGGGTAATGTGTTTGCTTGCCTTATGGGTTTTACTCTTGCGGCTTCACTGAATATAGGTGTTTGTGGTGTTTAGTGCTGCTTTTGGTGAGTGCTTTAGAGACTGCTCAGGATGGGCACTGCTGCTTATAGATGTACGAGGTCTTTGAAGTATAGGAAGAATGCTTGTATTACGTTGGTTAGGGCTGAGCAATTTTTTGGTTTAAAGAGAAGTCTGTATATTATAGTTTGCTGAGAAGGAGCTTTGTGATATGGCAATTCTAACCAGTTTATTCCTTTGAGTGCTAGGCAAAGCTGTCTTCTCTTGTTTATAGTTTATAGCATATTTAGCTGTTTTATTATAACTTTGCTCACCACAGCCAGGCATCGGAGGTGTGTATAGTCCACAATGTGGCTATAACCTGTAGAGGGGCTGATTGTGGATGAAAGTGACTGACTTTGCAGTCACTTGCTCAGGTAAAATGGTCATGAATCTGAATTTGTAAGACTGTTGTACATTTCTATGGAGAAAGGTGGAATACTTTACTGTGGTCCATTTATTTGAACTCCTAATCCGAGATCGGAGGTGTACAGAGTCAGTAAAGTGGCTGTAATTGATGGTTCGAAAGATTGTCTGTGATTAAAAGCAACTTACTCTTGCTGTTACGTAATAACGTGATCACGGTTAAACAATGTATGTATGGGTGTTGCAGAGTATCTAAGTGAAACAAGTTGGTCATATTTCGTTTACTTTCCATCACAGTCAAATATTAGCTTTGTACAAATTGGCTTACTGGGCAGGGTGTGTGTGTGTGAAAGCAGTTGATCATTAGCACAGCGAGTTGTTGGCCGTGACTCCTTTTGCTCAGAGTCTGCATATCCTCTATTTTGTCCAGTTGCTCACCTGTGGCTGCTAAGGCAGTCCAATACCTTGCGGTAACAGTGAGGGGAGGTGCACACCTGTGTCTACTTATGCAGTCCCATATCGTGCAGTAACAGTGAGGGGAGGTGCACACCTGCAGCTACTTTGGCAGTCCCATACCATGCACTAACAGTGAGGGGAGGGGCACACCTGTGGCTACTTTTGTAATCCCATAGCATGCAGTAACAGGAAGGAGAGGCGCACATCTGTGGCTGGCCCTACTCTTCTTACTCCGTGTAATAACAATGCACCTGTGGACTACCTGTGCAGTGCCATGTTTTCAGTAATGAGGAATGTATATGGGCTAAAATTCACTAGCACCTGACCTGTAAGAAATGGACAGGTAAGCATGTGCCTGGGCAACAGCATCCAAAGGTGAAGAGATTAGCTAAGGCTTCTGTTGGGTGGAAAGAGACACAAACAGGCTGCTTGGGGCCATAACTGCAGTGGTGTAAGATTGTAAGGGCTGACTGGTGTATGATGCTATTTGCTTAATTCTCAGATATTTAGGGAAAACTGCACACTAGGTGGTGTGTATATCTGTGTTTCTTTGTTAAATACTTAATTGACTACTTAACCATGTCCTCACACACTTTAGACATGCTGTATATCTATGCATCCCCAGACTTAGGATCAAATATTAATCTCCCAAGCATTGCAGAACAGACTTTGGGGCCAGTGTTAAATAAATGATGTACATAAAAACATTTTAGATGTTTCTTTTATAGTTTGTCTGTACAGCTCTTGCTTAAAATTGTAGTACAATTTGTTCAACTGTTATTTAGGTATATTTTGCAAAACAGCATATACAAATTAAGAATAAATGTAGATTGTAACAGCAATATGTAAAGACTTAACTTAAACTGAACAGATTATTAAAGGAAAGTCAGAAATTCACCTTTGTTGAGCACTTTTGCACTGCTCTAGAGATCGTGAATATCTAGGAGGTTTGCTGTTCACCAGGCACCTGTTAACTCGCGGTAGATTGCTGCAGCTTTTCTGTAACAGTCCAGCTAAGTATTTTGTCCTGGCCATCTGAAATTCCTTAGTTACACTATAATTAAAGAAACGAGCCTGGTGCATTGTCCCTGTTTCTTTACAAAAAATGAATCTCTGGACACACAAAGTTTAAACTGTATTCTTCCTGTAGTCTCCTGCTGATGGTACGTAGCGCTTGGTGTCATTTTCAGATCTACTACAAAAACTGGAAGTTAAGACTACCAGCGAGCCTAGTACCAAAGTCCAACTCCCTGAATGCTCACCCATTGAATGTTTGGGGAAAACTACTGAAATATTTTCTTTTGCAGAGATCCAACTGCTTTGCCTTCCCACCCCTTACTTATGTATATTAATTCTGTGGTTGTAGCACACCTGTTTAGGCTGAAACATGAGTCACACATCTGGGATCTCACTGTAGAGGTAAACCAGTTGTAAAGCATTCCAGCAGAAGTGGCTGTCTCAGGGGATTTACCCTGTTTGGTATGTTTACAGGGGAGCTGCATTTGAACAGATATGGGCCTCTTGTTGTTTTCCCATTTATTTGCAGAATTGATGAGACTTTATTATTTCAAAACGACTAATTAACTTTATGTGGAATGTAATATGTCCTATATTACTCGCATGAGTCACTGTGAAATGCAGATTTCTTCTAAGTATTCACTTTAGACTGAGGTGCCTGTATGGTGTGAGTTAAGCCACATTTTCATGAAGGTGTGCGTTTGTCTCATAGGATAACCTCTGACCAGAACTGGGACTGATTGTAAAGCCAGATCATATCTGCTGTCACACTCACCGTGATAATGTTGAAATGTTAATAGAACAGAGGATATTAAGTTAAAATGAGAAAATAAGACCTCTGATAAAAAAAGAACAACATGTTAATCTGTAGGTGTCAGTGTGGCATTATGTTCCTTTTTCTTTTGACATTTGTTCATTTTTGTAGCCATGAGTGCACACTTTCATTGAAACTGTATTTGTTTTGCAGATATTGATGTCAGTTCAGAAAACCATTGAAAGGCTTTTGTTTTCAGCAGTCCCTATCAAAGCATACTGGATTGAGAGAAGGCTAAAAAATCTGTGTAAGCTGCAAAATGTCCAAGCCATTAAAACAAGTATTCAATAAAGACAAAACTTTTCGGCCAAAACGGAAGTTTGAACCTGGGACCCAAAGGTTTGAGTTGCATAAGAAGGCTCAAGCGTCACTAAACGCTGGGCTGGATCTGAAACAGGCTGTTCAGCTGCCTGTTGAAGAAGATATGAATGACTGGGTAGCCGTGCACGTGGTGGACTTTTTCAACCGCATCAACTTGATCTATGGTACTATTTATGAGTTCTGCACTGAGCAGTCCTGTCCAGTGATGTCGGGTGGCCCCAAGTATGAATACCGCTGGCAGGATGAAAATAAATACCGAAAACCTACTGCCCTTTCAGCACCCAAATACATGACTTTACTTATGGAGTGGATAGAACTTCAGATTAATAATGAGGACATTTTCCCAACCAGCATCGGTGAGTAACATTAATTATTTCTATTTTTGTTTTATTTATAACATTAAGATCAGTCTGAAACAAATCTCATTAAGGGGCTGTCTGCTGCTTCCAAGCTTATTTTTATTTCAATTTTCTCTGCTTTACTTTTCTTATTGTAGCTGGATTTGATCCGAGTCTGAAGTTTAAGCACTAGTTAGATAAAAACAAAATTCACAGACCTGAGAGATGTGGACAGATATGGTGAAACTTACCATAAACAAGTTCCTTGACAAATATTCTACCCAGATTATCTGTGACTTTGGAAGCCTTTTTGCCAGAGCACATGTTTATATGTTTCCATGATGTTCTCGTGCGCGTTATAACTCCGTTATTCTTTAACTTGCTGTCTGTAACTTTTTACTGGTAGCTGTTCCACCATCTCAGATGCATACTTATAGACCTGATTATCCTGTCATTCCACTGGTTTCTGATGAAAGCTTCTAGACCTGACTGTCCTATAATTCCACTGTTCTCCTATTCATGCTTCTAGATCTGACTGTCCTGTAGTTCCACTGGTTTCCTATTCAAGCTTATAGACCTGAATGTGTTGTCAATCCAAAGGGTATTTCTACACCTGATTGTCCTGTTGTTGCACTGGTCATCAATGCATAATTTTACACCTGACTGTCATATCATTGCAGTGGTTCATAGGCGTTTACTAGGCTAACGACCACAAGAGCCTTTTAAAGCCTAGCCATGCATCCCAAATCTCAAGTTCTGGTATCCTTCATAAGTGTAAGCAGGGGCCTTGGAGATGAAACATTTACAGCCTGCTTGTGAGAGACATGGGTGCCAAATCAGGGAATAATTTCCTGCTCCCCAGCCAGTGTCCAAGTTACAATTGAATTGAGTTAGGGAGGAACTCTGCTTCACATGGATGGGGAGCCTGTTCCAGACATGGAGATACATACCGGTCTCTCCAGCAGGTCCCATTTATATCACAGATAATGTTTAAGTCTTTAGAATAGGTAATTCTGGTGCTGTTTGCTTTATGAATATGCAGAAGGTCCATCAGAGTGGGGTCTGTCAATGCCTTGTATGCCAGGCATATATCTCCCCTCAAAAGCCTGTAGGAGTCTGAATACAGGGGTAGGGCCTTGAGGCAGTCTGCACAGGACATGTTACTTATGCCCTGTATTCCTTTAGTGAGGAATCTCTGTGGACATTAGAATTGTTGGCTATGCCTGGTTAGGTACATACCAAAGGGGGCATTGTACTTAATGATAGGTCTGATGAATGCTGAATACAGAGGAAGAATGACTTATTTGGACTTAGATGCCATACCTTTTGTTTATAAGTTGTGCAATATAGAATGATTTCCTCACTACTGTAGACACGTGATGGTCAAGGCTAGATTACTGTCTATGTGCGTCTCCAAGTTCCTGACTACTGGGTCAACTCTAAGGGGTGTGTTGTCAATATGATAGTTACCAGGTATGGAAGACTTCCCAAAGGATACTATTATACATTTCATAGCATTTACTTTTAGTCCTTGGCTCTGACAGCAGTTTGATTGTAACAGACAGGAACCAAAGTAAGACAAACTAGCGAAAAACAAAAAGACAGCTTGGAAACACCAAAGCAAATTCTCTCTCAGTTTAATTCTCTCTGTTTAATGAAGCGCTTTTCGTCTTGCACATATGGCAAGACTTCATCAGAAACTGAACAAACTTCAACACAAGCAATATATACACACCCTTTTTGTCACATGACACTTCTAATTAAAATCTTGTGTCTTAAAGGCACATCCACATTATTGCTACTTAAAACATTTTTTAAAAACAAATATGACTGGCAATATTTTAGAACACCTCAACCTTTCCCTTCCTTCAGAATTTTTACCTGTAATGGTGATAGAAATATATAAACAAACATACATATACTTACAATACTATATCTCAAATTATTGTGTTGACTCTCAAAATATGATATTACTTAGTTAGCTAAGAAGTCAGAAACTTACATACCCGAGTCAAATGAAGTCAGATATCACAAATATGAACGCATTTTATAAAAATGCATACACACATTAACGTTAGATTTTTCAACTTCAGTATACTGTTTAAAGATATTGTCTCATTCAAACCCGGGTAAAACATTGCCCAGTGTGTATTTGCCAACTTAACTCAAGTTGCTCAAGTAAAAGTGTAAGCAGGCCCCCCCGACTGCCATCAACAACTGAATCAATTGCTTTGAACAAAAATGAATGTTGTGGATAGGAAATAATGTGTCTATCCAGTGGATTGTCTCTGTTAAGGGTCTTTATTTTATATAGATGTTCATATACTCGTTCTTTTAACCTTCTATCCATTTTACCTATGTAAAACACTGCACAGCATTGACACTGAGCTACATAAACCACAAACTTGGACTGACAAATGTACTTCAATTTGATTTTAAAACTAATATTTTTAACTTCAATGTCTTGTCCTGTACTCATGTATTTACAGTAGTTACACATTTGGCATTTGTACATGCCACACTTCCACTGTCGGGTGTTTTTTTTATGTTGTAATAATTCCTTTAAATTAGTCCCCCTCTTGTAAATAATCCAGGGTTTGCTTTTTGACCTTGTAAGAAAGGTGAGGGTCTCTCCTAATTATTTCCCAATTTTTGTTCAAAATTGACATTATTTCCCTTGCATTACTACTATAGGGTGTTATTAAACTTAAATTCCATACTTCTTTTTGTTGTAATTCTCCGTCACTTATTATAACACTTTGTAAACCAATGGACAAAATGGGTTTATACAACCCCTGTTCGCTCTTGTATTTTACTTCTTCCAGTAGACACTCAAAAAAGTCCACTGGGTAACCTCTCCTAACAAACATTGACCTCAAATTATTACATTCATCCATGAAATCCTAGTCCAACATGACCATACGTGCAGCTCTCACGAGTTGACCCTTCACCACTGATTTCTTTTGGTGCCATGGATGGCAACTGCTAAAATGTAATAAAGAGTTTGAATATGTGGCCTTTCTATAAATTTTCGCTACATATGCGTTCCTTTCCATATCTTTACTAAGATCCACATCCAAGTATGAAATCCTGGTCATTTCAAATACATAAGTAAAGGAAAGGAAGTCTGTAGTGCTATTAAAATAATCTACTAGTTTACTAGCTGCTTCCTTATTTCCTTCAAAAATGATAGAAATATCGTCCAAAAACCATGTGCAGAACTGTATGTACTGTTTCACTTCTTGTTTACCAAAGATAAATTCTTGTTCCCATGAGGCCATTACCAAATTGGCATAACTTGCCCCACAGGGTGACCCCATAGCTACACCGGTCTTTTGAACATATAACTTATTACATAAAATGAAATTGTTATACAAGATCATGTCAAGCATTTCCTCTATTAAGGCCACCTCATCAGAGGCTACTGCTTTAGCTCTCGGGTAACTACCGGCTCATTCGATGCCTTCCACATGGGTGATAGAAGAGTATAAATCTACCACATCCACTGTTAGAAAATTGAAGTCAGCATTGAATTCTAAATTCTTGATTTGTGACGAGAACGGCCAGGAATCTTTACATATATATTTCTCTTGAGTTACACACTTCAACTTTTGGTCTACCCATTTTGCCCAAGGGTAAGTTATACTTGCCCTAGCATCCACCAATGGTCGCATAGGTGGATTATTCACATTTTTATGTAACTTATGGATACCAAACAAAACAGGTATCCTTGGGGAAGGCATAGATAAATATCTAAAAAGTCAGTAGTAATCCTGGTTTCCAACAACATTTCATATAAATGAGACTTTATTTTACTGTATGCTTGATTTAACTCATTACGCGAAACCAGCTGATATGTGGGACTTCGGACTATTTGGTCCATTTTATTGACGTAGTCCTCCACATTCATAACAAGCCCCCCTCCCTTATCTGGGGCCATAATACGGACTGGGGCTTCTTGAATTAGTTGTAATAAATACAGTTGTTCACTAGTAACATTTACAGATGAAACATTCCTACTTTTATTCTGTTTATGATTACTACCCAACCCTAAAACATTATATAAATCCAACTCACAAATGAGTTCAAAACATTGTAAAGTTGGGTGTAAAGGGGAACAACAAGTACTTGAAGGATGTAATGCACTGGACTGGACCATAATATTGTCAACAAAAAGCATAGACAAATTGAGTTTACGCACAAATAATTTTAAGTCAATTAATGTTTTAACTAAGTCTGCTTTTCTTGTGGGGACGAAGGTGTACCCCTTGGCTAATAGTTCCACCAGTGGATGATCTATAGTAACATCAGAAAAGTTGTAAATTTTAAAATCTTTATCATTATTCATAAAGATGTTCCTTAGTCCAAAATCTGCAGCATTAGTTGTCGGGGAAGCTGGTGCAATAAGAGGTGGTATCTTTATGAATAAAGATAAATATTTTAAAATTTACAAAAATTTACAATTTTTTCTGATGTTACTATAGATCAACCACTGGTGGAACTATTAGCCAAGGGGGTACACTTTCGTCCCCACAAGAAAAGCAGACTTAGTTAAAACTTTAATTGATTTAAAATTATTTGTGCGTAAACTCAGTTTGTCTATGCTTTTTGTTGACAATATTATGGTCCAGTCTAGTGCATTACATCCTCCAAGTACTTGTTGTTCCCCTTTACACCCAACTTTACAATGTTTTGAACTCATTTGTGAGTTGGATTTATATAATGTTTTAGGGTTGGGTAGTAATCATAAACAGAATAAAAGGAAGAATGTTTCATCTGTAAATGTTACTAGTGAACAACTGTATTTATTACAACTAATTCAAGAAGCCCCAGTCCGTATTATGGCCCCAGATAAGGGACGGGGGCTTGTTGTTATGAATGTGGAGGACTACGTCAATAAAATGGACCAAATAGTCCGAAGTTCCACATATCAGCTGGTTTCACATAATGAGTTAAATCAAGCATACAGTAAAATAAAGTCTCATTTATATGAAATGTTGTTAGAAACCAGGATTACTACTGACTTTTTAGACATTTATCTATGCCTTCCCCAAGGAGACCTGTTTTGTTTGGTATCCATAAGTTACATAAAAATGTGAATAATCCACCTATGCGACCTTTGGTGGATGCTAGGGCAAGTATAACCTTACCCTTGGGCAAAATGGGTAGACCAAAAGTTGAAGTGTGTAACTCAAGAGAAATATATATGTAAAGATTCTTGGTCGTTCTTGTCACAAATCAAGAATTTAGAATTCAATGCTGACTTCAGTTTTCTAACAGTGGATGTGGTAGATTTATACTCTTCTATCACTATATCTATTACTATAGGTGTTCCCCGAGGGGAAGCCTGAGGGAAGAGAGGGGTAAAGTTGGAGCTGAATTTGTCGGCCAGTTGCTATATCTTCTGGCTGAATATAGGTGGCTGTATGTACCTTGAGCTCTGCACATAATTGTGTATTGCCTTTGAGATTGCGGACATAGCTAAAAATTTCTTGTGGTTGTCATTGCCCTGGGAGGCTAAATTGATCTCAAATTTGGCTTTGGTCTCATTCATGCTTGTACATCTGATGATTTCATTGCACTGGTCTTTGATGCATGCTTATACACCTAACTGTCCTTTCATTGCGCTCATTTCTGGTGGGTGCATTTTGAGTTTAGCGCTCTTTTTGAGTTCCTGCTTCTGTCTGTTGACCTGTACACTCCCGTGGCAACAGCATCAGCAGACAGAAACGTGATACTGTTTGGGTGCTTCATCGGGTCATAATTGCTGGTACTTCAAGGACATGCTGTAACTTTAGAGGGCAGGACATTGGTACAGCAAGAGGCATTACCCACAGTGTCTGGGGAGTCACACTAAAGTGTGCTAGCCTGTGTAACTAATTTATCACTGTTTCTGCATTTTCTGTGTGTTTCTACCAAAAAAACAAAAAAAATAATCCTTGTTTTCCCTCCTTCCTCGACTAGTTTAGACCAGTTTACAGGCATTGCTGTATTCTGGGCTGTGGTGTAGTTCCTGTGTTGTCCATTACCTTACTTGGATAGAAGGAAGTTTCTTTGCTCACCAGTGGGAGTGGGGAGCCTTGAGCAGCCTACCTGTCCTTGGGGGAAGTGACCTCAGCACAAGAAGCTGTAGTAATTGGTTGTTTGGGACCATTTCCAGCTCTTTTGTAGTTCACTGCTTAAAATCCGCGTTTGCATGGCTTTGCACAGTCGTACGCATAGCGCAGCGCCGGTTAAATTTTTACTGGCTCCGCCAAGTCTGGTCTTCAAATTTTCCCTTAAGGAACCTCTACTCTTAGTATAACCAGACTACTCACTGTATTATAAGCCTAGCACTTGTTCTCAATACTTCTCTACTAAGTAAGCACTCTCGTACTAAGTAAAGCACTACATCTACTTACCACCCCTGTGAATACCCACTTCCCTTAAAGGTATACCACTCCCTTATACTGTTCTAGCATGTCGAGTGGTAGATTACTGGCGTCGTCTCCAATTCAGCTGGTCAATCTGGGCATCTTGAGACAATGCTACAATTGTCTCATGTACACAGACAACCCTCTCCTCCTCCCAACAAACACAAATACATGTGAGAGATGCAACTATATAGCCAAACTGGAGGCTGAACTCTCTCAACTCAGGACTGGCATGACCAGACAGGAGGAGATGGCAACCACACACACAACAATTCCAGTCCCACATAGACCTACCACAACTGCAAACCAAACACATAAAAACACAAAGACATACTGAGGCTCTAATAAAAACTTACTAAAACAACAGAGGCTCCCAAAGCAGACATCCAAAAATCCACCACCTCAAAACAAAACACATGCAACACATACTTCAATAAATCAGTGTGTCGACCAATCGCAGCCCTTAAGGCCAAACACCTTGCCTGATACACTAGTAATAGGTGACTCCATAGTCAGACACACTGATGTCCCACTGACCAGGCTGAACAAGGAGAAGGTGACTGTGACCTGTCTATCGGGAGCTAGGATCCGCCACATAACACACGCACTCAGGTCACTCCAAAGCAAGTACAAATATGACTCCGTCATTGTCCATGCTGGTGTGAATGACCTGAGACGTACCTCCCTGGACTACATGAAAAGAGACATAGAGCAGCTCTCCGATTATGTAGCCCAGGCTGGTATGACCCTGACCCTGAGCAGCATCTTGCCCTCACCAAGAATGATACCACAATACAAAGACAAGATGATCAGCTTTAACAATTGGCTCAAGTACTGGTATCATTCTAAGGGGATCCAATGTCTGTCTGCCTGGGATGATATGTTGGACAAGCCACGCTGCTTCGCAAGGGATGGCTTACACCTGTCACCACTGGGCTTCCGGATATTGGCTAAGGCTCTTGCCACCCCCATAGTGCCTTTTTTAGGCAAGGCTCAAAAGACAAGCCCACCTCCTTAGAAAACAAAAATGGAAAAAAACTAAGGGTAATGCTGCTCAATGCCAGAAGTCTAAATCTCAAGATGCAGGCACTTGATGCACTCCTCAGCATGGAGAACATCGATGTCTGTGCAGAAACTGAAACCTGGTTCAAGGCTCCTGAGAGCACCCCAGCGCTACCAGGCTATACCTCGTATCATGCTTTTCTGCCCCAAAACCCGGGCCGAACCACAAAGGGAGGGGGAGTGTCCATATTCATAAAGGACACCCACACCTCTAGGTTAGTAGCAACACACGAAGCATCAGAGACCATACAGGTGCAACTAACCATAGGCAAAACTGCTATACAACTGGTAGCATGTTACAGACCACCCTCCCAATCTCAAGAACCCCACTCAGCCTTCCTGAAGACATTGGAGGATATGAATGTATCACAAAATACCATCATACTGGGAGACTTCAACTACCCAAACATAGATTGGGTACATTATTCTAGCCCTAATACCCTAGCCCAAAGGTTCCTGGAATTCATAAATTCAAATGCACTGGAACAACTAGTCACCTCTCCCACTAGGGGAGATAATATACTAGACCTGATCATCACAAACATGGGGACAGAATGCTCCACACCGGAAGTATACCCCTCACTAGTGAGATCTGACCACAAACTAATCACCCTGGATATACATATCCCACCTCCACCCCCAGCACAAAAGACCACAGTGAAAAACTTCTCAAAAGCAGACTTCACTCTTCTTAAGACTGAGATGGTATCCTTTAAGCCCACTGTGCCAGTGGATACCACATCCCACAATGCTGAATCCTTCACAAATGCTTTCTATGGACATCTCCAAGAATGCATGGATAATGCAATCCCAAACAAATCCAAGTCCCTCTCCACCAAATGTAAGCATCCTGTCTGGTGGACCTCGGCCATAAACAAATTGTATAACAAAAGAAGGAAGCTACTGCACGTCAGAGCAAAATCCCATGAAGGGAAGACATCTCTGATCAACATTAGCAGAAAACTACGTTCTCTCATAAAAACATCCAAGGCAAACTTTGAGAGAAAAATCGCTAAGGACACTAAAGATAACCACAAAGCCTTCTTCAGCTATGTTAGAAACCTGGGAAACCCTCAGATATGCTCAGAGTTGGTTCACAACAAAAAATACACTGAACCCACAGATATTGCTAACATTCTGGCTGACAGGTTCAGTGCAAATTTCTCGCCTCCTTCACCCCCAAAAGAAGAAATACTTATCCCAGCTGAATGTAATCTCCTGTCATCTCAGATGTCCAAGTGAGAACCGCCTAAACAAAGCAAAAACACAGCATCAATGGGAACTGACGGTATCCCGGTGCGTGTTACGTGAACTCCAAGAGGAGCTAAACCCACACATAAAAATGCTATTTAACCTTAGCCTTACTTCGATATGTACCTGAACACTGGCGTGCAGCAACAGTGGTCCCACTCCACAAGGGGTGCCTCTACAGACCCTGAAACTACGCCCATAAGCTTGACTAGCCAGGTCTGCAAAGCTATGGAAAGAATCATTCTGGAACTCCTAAACGGAGACATAGGGGACCTACAGACGCTTGACCCCACCCAGTTTGGCTTTGTAAAGGGCAGATCCTGCCTTTTAAACCTGGTTGACTTTTTCGAAACAGTCACTAGAGCAATTGATGAGGGCAAAGCAGTCCATACAGCATACCTGGACTTGGCTAAGGCCTTCGACACAATACTCCACTCAGGCATCATAGATAAGCTAAACAGCTTAAAAGTAAACCCTTATGTCACTAGATGGGTTGCAAACTGGCTAAAGGACAGAACCCATAAAGTTAAAATCGCTGGAGCAATGTCAGACTCAAAGCCAGTCACAAGTGGTGTCCCACAGGGATCTGTCCTGGGACCCCTCTTGTTCGGCATTTATTTCTCAGATGTTAAAGCAAACATGGGAGGGCTGTGGCTGACAAAGTTCGCAGATGACTGCAAACTAGGCGCAATAGTTGAAACACCAGCAGAAACACACATCCTACAAAAAGGCCTCACTGAAACGAACAACTGGTGCCGCAGCCACGGCCTTACACTAAATGACAAAAAATGTATGGTCATTCCTTCTGGAAAAACAAAGTACCCACAAATTATCACATAGACAGCAACCCACTGAGTATGGAAAAAGTAATCAGAGACCTAGGGACCCAAGTAGACAGCGACCTCTCATTTGACACCCACGTTGCCAAAGTGGGTAGAAAAACATTCTACCTTGCACACCTCATCATGAAGGGTTTCACATCCAGATCCAAGGATGTCATTGTACCCCTATATTCCTCCCTCATCAGACCCATGATTGAGTACAATGCCCCATTTGGTATGTACCTCACCCGGCACTTGCAACAGCTGGAGAGACCACAAAAGTACCTCACCCAAAGGATCAAGGGTCTCCAACATATTTCTTATTCTGCCAGACTAAAGAAACTTCAGCTCTATTCAGTAGCATACCGCCTGCTCAGAGGTGATCTCTGCCTGACGTACAAGGCCATGTCCAATCAGGATCTGATGGACATGCTCCACCTCAAAAAATCCAAATCCATCAGGACCACAAGAGCTAAAGACTTAAACCTCGGCACAAGTATGAATAGGACATGCTGGAGGGATAGATTCATAACCCAGAGGCTTCCCATGCTTTGGAACAGGATCCCAGTTCGTATTAGGCAGAGCCCCTCACTGACTCTCTTCAAGAGAAATCTTGATGAGTGGATGGGAGATCGTAAGTTTACCTCAGGGGTCACATCTGTGTCACTGCTAGACAGGGGCACAGTAAACTAATTCTATTATATAAGGGGACCTTCATTGTGTCACTACTAGACAGAGGCACAGTATTCTGGATTTATTCTGTACATTTTTGTACCATTTCATGGGGTGGCAAAAGCCACATCACTATGGCTAGGATTACAAATGCCCCAGGGCAGATAGCCTAATACTATACTATGAAACTATGAAACTATGATATACTATGCCTTGCCTTGTGTGTGGAGTCTTTTCGGCCCTTTCTATTTTGTCAACATAGTTTTCTGGAGGGCTTCTCTGTGTCCTTCCCTTTTCGGCAAAACATGTTGCATGTGAATTGGGGAGGTACCACATTGTGTGTGCGTATCTGTGTGTCTGTGTCCTGCCACAGACTGGCATCTGATAAAGGACTGGGCATGTGTATATTACATAATCAGACTTTTAAGAGTTCATCAATGTGATATAGACCTGACTGGGCCACTGTATTACACCAGCTGATTGTAGCAAATGGTGCTGCTTCCTAAACACCCAGAACAGGATGGATGAATGAATAAATGAATGCAGATTGTTAACCTGCTGTGCTGAAACAGCTCATGTTTGTAGAGTCATCCATAAAAATGTTGATGGAAGGTATAATGGTATGAACAGTTTACGCATGTTTTTCAGACACTGCAGTTTAGGAGGAATGTAATAGTGCCTTTTAAATGATAACAGAATTCTATGGGTATGGCTTTTGCTCACTCTTTAACTATAACCATATAATCTCTGGGAATTACTCTCCAGATGTGTACCATAACCAAGACAATCAGCAGAAGGTATTCATTTAAGTGTGAAGCTACAGGGTAACACTGAAGTACAAAGGTGAGTATCTAAGTGAGGGAGAGCTGTTTAATCCTTCGCTAGAAATGTTTCAGTGAGTCCTGGTACATAAACAAACAAAAAATACAAACACACTTGGAAATGTGAGGTTACTAGAGTAAGCAATTTTGTGCTGAAAAGTAAGATGTACAAAACAGTAGTGTGACCAGTACTACCGTATGGTACAGAAACCTGGGCAGTGAAGGCAGAGCAGTTGAAGCTAGAAGTGATGGAGATGAAGTTTATAGGCCTGACTGTCCTGTAATTCCACTGGTCTCCTATTCAAGCTTATAGACCTGAATGTGTTGTCAATCCAAAGGGTTTTTCTACACCTGATTGTCCTGTTGTTGCACTGGTCTCCAATGCATACTTTTACACCTGACTGGTCTCCAATGCATACTTTTACACCTGACTGTCCTATCCTATGAGATGCCTGGTAGGGTGCACTTTGTGGGACAGACCAAGAAATGATGACATCAAAGCAGAAGCCCGAAGCCCAATAAGCTCCAATTGCACAGAAGGTCAAAGAGAACTGATTACTGTAGTCTGAAAACAAGTGTAGGAAACCAGAAGACAATCCTGATAAATAAGTTTGGGACAGAGAGGAAGAAGGCAAGAGGAAAAAGGGATGTCCAGCAAAGAGACAGATGGAATGTGTGAGAGGAGACCAGTAACAGCCACGCTTGATTGTTGAAACAGGTGGGAGAGTGGCACTGAATCGAAAGAGATGGGAGAGTGGCACTGAATCGAAAGAGAGAGCAACAGTTGACGCAACCTCCCATACTGAATCGAAAGAGATGGGAGAGTGGCACTGAATCGAAAGAGAGAGCGACAGTTGACGCAACCTCCCATACTCTGTGTAGAAAGTTAAGAAAAGGGGCTGCTGCTCCTGCTGATGACGACTGGCTGGACCCAGTTTAATGTAGTTGTGCAGGCTGTGTATTGTATCGTCCCCCATCCTCCATGTTGTATTGTTCTGTAGCTTTACCATTCTGTCGTAATCATGTGGAGCAGGTAGGTAAATGCCTTATCAGATGGAAGGTAACTGGTGAAATGCTAACCTTAACTGTGTCGAATCTCCTGTCTCAGTACTGAATTTTAAACTTTTGCTTTGCAATTGTTTTTGTGATCTTCTCTTCAGTTTTATGATGATGACGTCAGTTATATTTTTAAAACGAATTGTTCATGTTCTGAAGGAAGTGTAAGCAGCCTTTGAAGTTGGAGATAACCCACTTACCATATACAGTACCATGTTGTACATACGGTTTTAAACAAGAAACCTCTCTGTCTAGGTGATTTATTCATTTTATGTATTTTACATTTGTTAACTAGGATGGTCCGACTGGATGAGGTCCATTTACAGCGAGGGCCCGGGGAGAAAAGCTCCACTTAATTAATACAACAAATAATGACATTATACATGATGTAAAAAACAGTGTTATACTAGTAGTAAAAAAGAAACATTAAAAAAATTCTTATCAGCAATAATTACATATGTACATTTTGTTAGTTCTGAAAAATACGGACAGCGATCACAACAAAATGACCTTATGTCAAGGGATACCATTTGTTACAACCATGCGCTTGCTGAGGGCCTGAAATAGGAGAGAAAAAAGAAGGATGGAAGTAGCGTACTGTCGGATTATGTAACACGTAGACAGAGCCAAGTGATAATTTAATAGTCATACAGTTATGTAAATGGAAAAACATATTTAATCGTACATTTATATAAAGGAGAACAAAGCATATTGACATATTTTCAGTTGTAAACATTATACGTCACTTATCTTCATCAGTCATTGTCTGTCAAACGTTACATAACTCATTTAGATGTTCATCGTGTATACAGCTGCAGTCATAACAGATGGGTTCTCCTGCCGTCAGGCGGGTCCTCGGTCGGCCAAATTCCAAAGTCTAGGTCTGGCGTCGGTTGTCGTCGCTTCTTCCCTGACGTCAGTGCGACAGGGGTATAAAAGAACCAGCCAACGCCATTTTCTTCAGTCTTTCTTGCCGCACGGTGCCCGAAGCAGAAGCAGTTCGTAAATGCTGGTCGGCCAGCTCCTGAGATTACGAAAATTTGGAAACCGAAGTCTTCTTAAAGCTAAGTACCCGTTGAAACTTTTCTTGCCTCAGACCGATGTCAGACAAAGTTAATAATTGTATTTCTTGTGGGAAGCAAATACCGCATAAGGATTTCCATTCCCTCTGTATTCCTTGCTTAGGCCCAGACCACGATGTCTTGGTCTGTCGCTTTTGTGCTACATTCAACAAACGCACTATTAAGCGTCGGGCGGAGTTCGCCCAGCATTTTTTTTGGGAAAGCATTTAACTATACTATGTTGTCGAATACTCCGACTCCGGTTTTGTCTTAAACGCAAGGACAAGGACCGACACTCGAGGTCTGCGGCCTCTACCGACACCACGCCAAAGCCGACTACACGTGGTCCGGTTCTCAGTGAGGCGCCTACGTAGCCCCTGATTACCGATGACACATCTTTGGCGGTGTCTCCTGTACCTGAGGTCGCAGGCTCCTCGGCCCACACCCCGACTACAGATACCGAAGCCACTCTTGGCATTGAAACACAGAATGTGGACAGGTCCACCTCCACTCAAGGTGTCTTCAGACTTTCCTCTTCTTTCTCCATCAAGGCTTTCACCAAGTCTAAAGCAACCATGCACCCTAAGAGACCAGCTACACAGGGCCCATCTCCAGGCCCCATGCCTAAGAAACAGATGCTTAAAATGGCTGAGGATTTAATTCCTCTAATCAGAGGTTCTCAGCCACCTCCAGACAAAAGGCCCAGAGTGGAGGAAGATTCCCCCTTCTCTGATCAGGGCTCCATTATTTCAGAACACTCTGATGATCAGGAACAGTCTTACTCCCCTTTTGAAGACTCTGATGCAGAGGAGTCTATTCCTTCTGTATCCCCCCCTGAGGATTACTCATTTGGGGAAACTTTGCATACCTTAAGGGAACACTTCCACTGGGAAGGCCAGGATTATTCAGATTCCAAGAAAAGGCTCAGGGAATTTCTTTTGTTACCCCAGCACAGGCCTCTGGCTATACCTCCTGTCTTGGACATCCTAGATGATGTTTACTCGGAGGCCTGCCTTAACCCGGACTCTCTACCTCCAGCTCCAGTTAAGCCTGACAGGTACTACAGGGTTACTGCTTGGTTGTAACTTGATTAAAGTGTAGCTATCATTCTAAGTCTTTTGGATTAAGCACTTGGGCTTCAGACCAGTTGTTTTACATTAGGAAGGTTTGTGGCAAGCACTGTGGTGGCAGGACAGGTAGCTTTCATCCTTCTAAGTTGGGAACTGCTGATTGAGAGCCCAGTGTCCAAGTGTATTAGTTCTGGTTTAGGCACTTGGGCTTCAGGCCAGTTATTTTACATTAAGAAGGTTCGTGGTCTGCACTCTTGTGGGAGAAGAGGCAGGACTCTGCCCTTCTGAGATGGGAATTTCTGGTTAAAGGTTTATAGTGCCTGAATATTTGAACTGTATCTTACTGAAATTGGTACACCTTGTTTGCTCTAGCATAGACTAGATCCAGGCCTGCTGAATCTAGCTTTGTTTATATGCTTGTTGTTTGTTTGCTTGTTATTTCCCTGGAAGCTAATTCCACCTAATACGCGGCTTCTCAGTGCTTCTGTGGATCACTAGTGATATCTGCATTGCTTACTGTACTTATTTCCTTGTTTCACTTGAAAGAAAGTTACTGTTTGTCGTTTTTGCATTTAGTTACTTGTAACACATTGCACTCAAGTTACCTGGCACTTGCTCACTAAAGCAATTATATAAGTCAGCACTAAAAATTAAAAGCACTACACCCTCAATTCCCACTGGCCCTTGTTTTCAATTATTAAGGAATTCCCAATATTATTCCAAAGGTCAGTTGTCAATCTCCTCTCCGGTCCAGCTGGTGAATCTGGGAATCTTGAGGCAATGTTATAACTGCCTCATGTACACAGACAACCCTCTCCTCCTCCCACATAACACAAATACTTGCGAGAGATGCAGCTATTTAGCCAAACTGGAGGCTGAGCTCTCTCAACTCAGGACTGGCAAGACCAGACAGGAGGAGAAGGCAACTACACACACCACAAAACCAGCCTCACATAATGCTACCACACCACTGAATCAAACACATAAACACACAAAGACATACTTTCGAGGCTCTGAGTAAAATTTACCTAAACAGCAGAGGCCTCCAAAGCAGACACCCAAACAACTGCTACCTCAAGACACCCCACAAGCAACACATAAACCACAAATCAGTGTGCAAAGCAGTCACAGCCCTTAAGGCCAAATACAACACCAAACATACTTGTCATAGGTGACTCCATAGTCAGACACACTGACGTCCCACTCACCAGGCTGAACAAGGAGAGGGTCACAGTAAGCTGCCTATCGGGCACTAGAATCCGCCACATAACACAAGCACTCGGGTCACTTCACGGCAAGTACAAATATGACACAGTCATTGTCCATGCTGGTGTGAACGACCTGAGACGCACCTCCCTGGACTACATGAAAAGAGACATAGAGGAGCTCTCTGATTATGTAGCCCAGGCAGGTATGACCCTAACCCTGAGCAGTATCTTTCCTTCACCAAGAATGATGCCACAATATAGAGACAAGATGATCAGCTTTAACAATTGGCTTAATGTCTGGTGTCATTCAAAGGGGATCCAGTGTCTGTCTGCCTGGGATGACATGCTTGACAAGCCACGCTGCTTCGCAAGGGACGGCTTGCACCTGTCACCCCTGGGATTCGGATATTGGCTAAGGCTCTTGCCACCCCCATAGTGCCTTTTAGGCAAGGCTCAAATTCTAAACCTACCACCCTAGAAAACAAAAATGGAAAGAAACTGAGGGTAATGCTGCTCAATGCCAGAAGTCTAAATCTCAAAATGCACGCACTCGAGGCCCTTCTCAGTATGGAGAACATCGATGTCTGTGCTGTAACTGAAACCTGGTTCAAGGCTCCTGAGAGCACCCGCACTATTAGGTTTTACCTCATATCATGCCCGCCCCAAAACCCGG
The DNA here is from genome assembly GCF_019279795.1 of Protopterus annectens. Taxonomy (NCBI): domain Eukaryota; kingdom Metazoa; phylum Chordata; order Ceratodontiformes; family Protopteridae; genus Protopterus; species Protopterus annectens. The sequence continues at coordinate 5,396,463 of NC_056747.1, read as the reverse complement.
ACCACACCACAAAAGGAGGGGGTGTATCCATATTCATAAAGGATACCTACACCTCCAGGTTGGTGGCAACACACGAAGCTTCGGAAACCATCCAGGTGAAACTAACCATAGGCAAGACTGCTCTACAAATTGTAGCATGCTACAGGCCACCCTCTCAAACTCAGGAACCCCACACAGCCTTCCTGAAGACACTGGAGGGTATAAATGTATCTCCAAACACCATCATATTGGGTGACTTCAACTACCTGAATATAGACTGGGAACATTACTCAAGCCCTAACTTTCTAGCCCAATGGTTCCTGGAGTTCATAAATTCAAATGCCATGGAACAGCTAGTCACTGTTCCCATGAGAGGAGAAAATATACTAGATCTCATTATCACAAACATGGGGACAAAATGCTCCACACCGGAAGTATATCCCTCATTGGTGAGATCTGATCATAAACTAATCTCACTGGAAATCCACATCCCACCCCCACCCCAAACAAAAGACCACAGTGAAGAACTTCTCTAAAGCAAACTTCACACTACTCAAGACTGGTGTGGTATCCTTCAAGGCCCCTGAGACAGTGGAAACCACAACCCAAGCTGCGGAAGCCCTTACAAATGCCTTCTATGAACACCTCCAGGACTGCATGGATCAGGCAATCCCAAATAAAACCAAGACTCTTTCCACAAAGGGCAACGTCCAGTCTGGTGGACCCCAGCCATTAACAAAATTTACAATAAGAGGAGAAAGCTATTACATGATAGAACAAAATCCATAAAAGGGAAGTCACCCCTGATCATTATTAGTAAAAAAATACGAGCACTCATAAAATCAACTAAGGCCAATTTTGAGAGAAAAATTGCCATGGATTCAAAGGACAATCATAACGCCTTTTTCAGCTATGTTAGGAACCTGGGTGGAAACTCCCAGATATGCTCAGAATTAGTCCAAAATGATACAAAAATCACTGAACCCACAGACATTGCCAACATACTGGCAGACAGGTTCAGTGCAAACTTCACCCCTCTCCCCCCCCCCCAAAGGAGAGATAACTATCCCAGCAGAGTGTAGCCTCCCAGACATCTCAAATGCGCAGGTGAAAGCTGCTCTCTAAAGCTAAAACACAGCATCAATGGGACCGGATGGTGTCCCGGCTGTGTGCTACACGAGCTAAATGAGGAATTAAACCCGCACATAAGGCAGCTGTTTAATCTCAGCCTTACCACGGGATACGTGCCTAAGGAGTGGCGTACGGCAACTGTGGTCCCACTCCACAAAGGCGGTGCCTCTACGGACCCTGGTAATTACCCCATAAGCTTAACAAGTCTAGGCTGCAAAGCTATGGAGAGGATCATAATGGAGCTCATAAACAAAGATATAGGGGACTTGCAGACATTGGACCCGACCCAGTTTGGCTTCGTCAAGGGAAGATCATGCCTTTTGAACTTGGCCGACTTCTTCGAAACAGTCACCAAGGCCATTGATGAGGGAAAGGCAGTCCATACAGCCTACCTTGACCTTGCAAAGGCTTTCGACACAATACCCCACTCAGGTATTGTAGAAAAACTTACCAGCTTAAATGTAAACCCATATGTCACAAGATGGGTTGCAAACTGGCTTAAGGACAGAACCCACAGGGTTAGAGTTGCTGGCGCTATGTCAGACTCCAAGCCTGTCACAAGTAGTGTCCCACAGGGCTCGGTCATTGGTCCCCTATTGTTCGGCTTCTACTTCTCAGAAGTACAGGCCAACATGGGAGGACTTTGGCTGACAAAGTTTGCAGACGACTGCAAACTGGGCGCCATAGTGGAAAGTGCATCGGACACAGATATCCTTCAGAAGGGACTCACGGAAACATATAGCTGGTGCCAGAGCCATGGCCTGAAGTTAAACGCCAAAAAATGTATAGTCATACCCTTTGGGAAAAACAAGGTAACCCCAAGCTATCATATAGGTGGCAATCCACTAAGCACAGAAGAGGTTATCAGGGACCTGGAGACCCAGGTTGACAGTGGCCTTTCTTTTGACACTCACATTGCTAAAGTGGTTAGAAAGACCTTCTACATTGCCCACCTGATCATGAAGGATTCACATCCAGATCTAGTGAGGTCATTGTTCCCCTGTACTCTTCACTTATTAGACCAATGATCGAGTACAATGCCCCATTCGGGATGTATCTCGCCCGACATCTGCAGCAATTGGAGAGACCCCAAAAGTTTCTCACCAAAAGGATAAAGGGACTCCAAAATCTGTCATATGCTGCCAGATTGAAGAAACTCCAGCTCTATTCAGTCGCATACCATCTGCTCAGAGGTGACATGTGCCTGACATACAAAGCCATGTCCAACCCAGAATTAATGGACATGCTCCACCTCAAAAAATCCAAATCCACCAAAACCACTAGAGCAAGTGACTTAAACCTTAGCACGGATATAAATAGGACGTGCTGGAGGGATAGATTTATCACTCAGAGACTCCCTATGCTGTGGAATAGAGTCCCGGTCCATGTGAGGCAGAGCACCTCGCTGGCTATGTTCAAGAGAAATCTTGACCTGTGGATGGGAGATCGTAGGTTTACCCCTGAATCATCTCTGTGTCACTGCTGGACAGAGGCACAACAAACTAATGGGTACAGTATTTTTTCATATAAGGGGTGGCGTAAGCCACAAAAATTCGGGCTAGGCTTATAAATGCCTTGGGGCAGATAGCCTAGTATAAACCTATGAACCAATTTCTATACAAAAGCCATGCTGCTGACCTAGAAACTATCTCACAGGGGCCCAAGGGAGTTAAGGCCTCCATTGCCAAAAATCCATTGCCTTCCGAGAGAGATTCCAGATCCTTAGAAAGGTGGGGAAAAAAGGTTTATACCTCGGCTACCTTATCCATGAGGGCCTTAAACTGTCAGTTTCTTATGCTAAAATACCAACAGTTTCTGTTATCTCAATTGAAAAGTAAAATGTCACAACCTGAACAACCAGACTTGAAGGAGTTGCAGGATTTGATGCATAGTGCAGAACAAGTGGGTAAACATACCTTACAATGTGGTTTTGATGCTCTAGAGGCCTCATGTAGAGCTGCTGTTACAGGCTCAGTCATACGTAGGCATGCCTGGCTCAAGGAACAAGCCTTGCCTGATCATGTCAAAGCTAAATTACTAGACGTCCCTCTTCAAAAGGATGTACTATTTGGGGCAAATGCTGAGGAAGTATTACGGAAAATGGAGGAAAAGGCTAAATCAATGCAAACTGTGAAAGAATTTCTGCAGGTTCAACCCCCACATTTTAGTAGAAATTGGCCTTCCAAAAACTGGTCCTTTCCTGCCACAGACAGACCCCAAAGAGGCAGATACAGGCGCTCGAGGGGCAGAGGACAATCACAAGGATCGTACAGAGGCAGACAATGGCAAGCTCCTACACAAAGAGGTGGTGAGGACAACTCACAATCTTTCAGAAAGCAAACCCAATGACATTCCCCTTTGCATGCCAACCAGGTCTCAAATGGCAGCCCCCTTAGGAGGAAAGCTGGCACTATTTTCAAAAAATTGGCATGTTGTCACAAAGGACAAATGGATCCTGGACATTATAAACAGAGGCTACAAATTCCATTTTCATACCCTTCCAAAAATGAGAGGCATGCCAAACCTGCCACACAATCAAAGGGCAGAGGAACAAAAGCAAATTTCAGATCTTATAAACATGAAAGCTATTCAAGAGGTACCTACACACGAACAAGGTCAAGTTTTTTATTCCAGGCTATTTCTGGTGCCAAGGAAGGGAAAAGATTGGAGACCTATTTTGGATCTTTCCATCCTAAACACATTCCTACTCGTACCAAAATTCAAGATGCTCACTCTACAGCAACTTCTTCCCATGCTGGGCAAGGAGTCTTGGTAACATTGGATCTCAAGGAGGCATACCTGCATGTCCCAATCAGACAAAATTGCAGAAGATACCTCAGATTTCTTGCAGGTTCAATCCATTATCAATTCTCTGCATTGCCCTTTGGCTTATCTACTGCGCCCAGAGTATTCACGAAATGCCTGGCATCAGTAATTGCCTACTGCAGACTTCAAGGGATGCAAATATACCCTTATTTGGATGACTGCCTGATCCAAGCGGACAGCAAGCACATTCTTCTGAAACATCTGGCATATGTAATAATGTTATTAAACTCTCTGGGATACACAGTCAACAAAGAGAAATCAAGGCTAATACCCTCTCGGAAGATAATTTTCCTGGGTGCCAATTTGGACACAAACACCCAGATGGCCTACCTCATGCCAGAGAAGCAGGGGCAACTAATTCAATATTTCAGAAAACTAGCAAATTTCACCAGGCTGACTGCAAGGAAAATCCTGCAGGCTCTGGGATTCATGGCATCTTGCATCTTACTAATCCCATGTGCAAAGCTGCATATGAGAAAACTACAATGGTACCTAAAAAACATATGGTCTCAACACAGCCACAATTTGGAAACAATAGTACCACTAATTCCATGTCTGCAAAAGGAATTTCTGTGGTGGGCTCAACCATGTCAAACAAACACAGGTCTTCCATTCAGCAAGCCTCAAGCAAATCAAGTCATCACAACAGACGCCTCGGACTACACCTGGGGGGCACACATGACAGACCGGTGCATTCAGGACAAATGGTCCCAAAAAGAAAAGCACCTTCACATCAATCAAAAAGAAATGCTAGCAGTAATAAATGCTATTATAGCTTTCAAGGACCTTCTACAACCAGGTCAACTATTGATAAGAACGGACAACACCACAGTTATGTGGTACATAAACAAGCAGGGAGGAACACATTCTTACCCACTATGCAGACTGGCCAAGTCACTTTGGAACATGGCCATGGACTTACAAATGGAACTACAAGCACAGTACTTGCCAGGTAAGGAAAACACGCTGGCAGACAACCTAAGCAGGAATATGACAGATCCACACGAATGGAAGTTGCATCCAAAAGTTTTTACAGAAATAATTCAAGAGTGGGGAAGGCCAGACATAGATCTCTTTGCCTCCCACAAAAATCATTAATTGACAAAATTCTGCTCAAGGATCTTCCATCCAAAGGCCTGGAGAGTGGACGCTCTCTCTTTCAGTTGGACATCAATGACGGTTTATGCCTTCCTGCCTCTTCCTCTGCTGCCCAAAGTCCTATTGAAGACCAGAGCAGACAGACCAAAGATGATCCTCATTGCTCTGGACTGGCCAAGGCAACACTGGTACCCACTCCTGAGGAGCCTGACGCATTCCCCACCATGGACCCTGCCTCTAATGCCTCTTCTTCTGACTCAGCACAGCTTCAAAACTCTTCACAGTCAGCTAAAAACACTCAATCTAGCCGCATGGAAGATTCCTTAGCATCACAGCAGGCCCTACTCTCCAAGGAGGTGCAGGATGTCATTTTGGAGGCCAGAAGGCCATCAACTAGAAAAGCTTACTCCGCAAAATGGAAACGTTTCTGTGTCTGGAATGAGAAAAAGGGCCAGAACCCTGGAAAACTGAATTTACCTCAGATACTACAATATTTGGCTGAACTGCTAAGCAGTGGACTTTCGTTCTCCTCCATCAAAATCCATGCCTCAGCCATTTCTGCAGAATACAACACTGATCCATCTTTATTCTCTCACCCTCTATTAAGACAGTTCCTCAGAGGGGCTAAGAATTTAAGACCTCCAAGGAAACAACCAATACCTGCTTGGGATCTTAATTTCATTCTGGAAAAGCTGACCTTGCCTCCTTTTGAGCCAGCTGCCTCATCAGATTTGCAATATTTGTCCTGGAAAACAGCTTTCCTTCTAGCTATCACTTCAGCTCGTAGAGTTTCAGAACTACAGGCTCTCATGGCTGTCCAGCCTTTTATCATCTTCCATCAGGACAGAGTTTCCTTACGAACCAACCCGTCCTTTATGCCGAAAGTGGTATCCAGGGTAGCTTTAAATCAGGCCATACATTTACCTACTTTTTATCCTAATCCTCAAAACAAAGGGGAGAGATTACTGCATTCCTTGGACATCCACAGGCAACTGCATTATTATTTGGACAGAACAAAGCCTTTCAGAAAATCAGAACAGCTCTTTGTGGCCTATGCGGTAGGAGTTCTAGGAAAGCCAATTTCCAAACAGACAATCTCAAAATGGATAGCCCACTGCATACGCTTTTGCTATTCTTTTCATGGCAAACCTGTACCTACAGGCATTTAGGACCCATTCCACCAGGGCCACAGCCACCTCTGCAGCCTTCCTCAGAGGAGTACCTACCAAGGATATTTTGGAAGCAGCCACTTGGAGTTCTGTGCATACCTTCTCTGAGCACTACCACCTACCTTTATACTCCAAATCTAGAGCAGGCTTTGCCACTGCAGTCTTGCAGGGCATTTTGGCTCCTCCTAGTTCCACCTAGTGCCTACCACCCCTTTCTTAGCTTTGGGATTCTACCCATCTGTTATGATTGCAGCTGTATGCACGATGAACATAGTACAGTTTTGTACCTACCATAAATGTAGATGCTCGAGTGCTAATACAGCTGCAGTCCAGGTTTCCTCCCTCCTTCCCCTAGGGGTCTTTTATGGTGTATTTGCTTGCAAATACTGTTTTTTGATTATATTGCATTGCATTATTACATAAATTTATGTTTTGCCTTCCTTCTGGGGGCACCTGACATCTGGGGCAAGAAAAACTGAAGAAAATGGCGTCGGCTGGTTCTTTTATACCCCTGTCGCACTGACGTCAGGGAAGAAGCGACAACCCACGGACCTAGACTTTGGAATTCGGCAAACCAAGGACCCGCCTGACGGCAGGAGAACCCATCTGTTATGACTGCAGCTGTATTAGCACTCTAACATCTACATTTATGGTAGGTACAAAACAGTACTTTCCGGTCTTCTCTTAAATCTCATTCCTCCTGCAAAACATCGCTCTGTGATGCATATAGTTGTGGGTGCTAAAACTGAGTTGTTTTTCTATTTTATTTTAAGGATGGCCCCCTAAATGTTTCTTAGCTAAAAACACCTGCCATAGCATCCTGAAAGACCAAACACACAGTGCCTTAGTAAGTATATTAATATTTACTATATATATATTAATATATAGTATACTGTATTTCTATGCTAAATACATCAGTAGGAATTGCTTCTTTACTAGACAGACAAGCTAAGCTGTCAACTAGGTATTGCAGGTAGAACACCTTACATTGAAAATGTACTCGTATGGTGATATAGTAGTGAAACCACAATGTCAGTAAGAAGCTGACGTTCGAAATAATTAGTGTTTTTGGTTATGCAGAATTCTTTGCAGTTGTATGTAAATCATTACCCAGTACTTAACATACCATTTGTAGGTGTATTTGTATAGAAAAATGTCAACATTTGTAACGGGGAAACTAAATCAAACACTATATTTTTTTGGGAAATCACTTGTGACTTTAGTATTAGCTTGTTTAGCACCTTGTTTTGTACCAAGCTGAGCTGACGTGGGCTACCAGCCACAACTCTGAACTTGGATACCAGGTAACTAGAGGCTTCTGAGCTTCCAAAAGACCATAAGTTGCCTGTTTCTTTTATATCAGTTACTGCATTTTGTATCGCCTTCTGCTAACTTTGACACTGTATTTATTTACTGTGCACTAAACTACACTGTTATATTGCAATTGCCTGCTACACTGTGCCTGTAAAATTGAATTGTATTGCTGTTTTTACTGTTTAGCAAGCTTTTTTGTTGTTCTGGTATTTTTTCACTATTTATAGCGATCTGTTCTGCCTGCTCTGGTTTTCCCACCAAGCCGTACTTAATTACCTGATCTGTTAACTGTTTAAATTATTCTTTAGAGCCTCCTTGCTGATTTTCTGCTTTTTTTTCAGTTTCTCACTGCTATTTATCTGCAGTGTTAAATATTGTCTATTGTTTACCGCTGACACTAGGGTAGCTAGTAGCTGTAGCATAGCCCAAAACCAGGCCTGCAGCTTATGGCACAGTTTGTAGTGGTTTGTTTGTTCTGAGCACATATTCATGGCCATCTTGGATTGGAAGAGGCCTGTCTGCACTTTTGTGAGTCTAGGGTTTGGAATATCCATCCTCATTGGTCATTTTGAATTTTGTTAGAGTTTAAGTTTTGGCTTCTGGTATTTAGGCCCTGCATCCAAGCAGATTTTTGCTTGTTTGCACATTGCGCAGCACCACTCACAGTCACGCAGTTGTGCGACAAAGCTGGACAGTTAAATTCAACAAATTTTCCCTTAAAACCCAGGCAAAAATATCCATTGGCCGAGCTCTTCTGTGTTCATTTCTGAAAAGCCACCCCTAATGACAACAGTCTTCAATCTAGCATTATGACAGTTTGACTACCCTTGTTTCTCCTGCCAACCTTGTTGACTTGGGTCTCTTTAGGCAGTGTAGCAATTGCCTTATGTGCACAGACAACCCTCTACTAATAACACAGTCTAGTACAGAGTGCAATACATGTATTTACACCAAGAATCTAGAATCCATGCTCTTACTCAAAGCAGTAACATGGAGAAGGTTGTCAACTCACCCACCACTACAAATTCACACAGTACCACTACTCATACACATAGTACGCATCAAACATGTAAATCCACATACACTGAGGTTCTCTCAAAAAACTTACCAAATCACCAGAGACCTCCAAAACTCAAGTGTGCTACAGCTAACACAGTATCCACAGATAACACATAGCAACACCAGTCTCTCACCCACCAAGCCTGTAAGGAGTAATACTAAAAAAAAAACAAGTTTTCTTGTCATTGGAGACTCAATAGTGAGACACACAGTTGTCCCACTCACCAGGTTGGACAAGGAGAAAGTCACTGTCAACTGACTGTCTGGTGCCAGGATTCACCAAATCATGCATGCACTCAGTTTTCTCAGCAACAAGTACCGTTATGACTGTGTCATGGTTCACGTTGGTGTGAATGACCTCAGAAGTACCTCACTGAACTATATGAAGAGAAACACAGTCGAACTCTCTGAATCTGTGTCCCAGGTAGGTAAATCCCTAGCCTTAAGCCACATACTATCCTCACCTGGAATGATGCCACAGTATAAAAAAAAATATTTCAATAATTGGCTTAGTTTTTGGTGTCATTCCAAGGGGATCCAGTTCCTGTCCGCCCGGGAAGCCATGGCCAACAAACCCCGCTGCTTTGCCAGAGACTATTTGCATCTGGCAACCTTCGGCTTTCAGCTACTGGCAAAGGCTCTTGCCTCCCCCATCATGCCTTTTTTAGGCCGGGTCTTGAAAACATTACAAACATGTAATTAACCAATCAGAACAAAATAAGGATCATGCTGCTCAATGCTAGGAGCTTAAACCAAAAACTACACTCCGTGGAAGCACTTCTGTCACTAGATGATGTAGATGTCTGTACAGTCACAGAAACCTGGTTTAAGGCTTCAGAGTACCCTGGCCCTGCAAGGCTACATTGCCTTCCACACCTTTAGACCACAAAATGAATGCATGGAAACCAAAGGAGGCGTTTTTTCAATCTATATTAGAGAGAAATTCGTCTCATGTCTACTTAGACTGGACAACTCCATGGAGTTACTTCAGGTCCAGGTTATGGTGGGCAAGACCCCCATTCCAGTCCTAACCAATTAAAGATCCCACTCCATGGGTTAAGACACCCACAAAGCCTACTTAACTAAACTGAAGACAATCTAAATTTTACTGAACACACTGGTTAAGTTGATTTCCACTATCCCACCATCTCCAAGTGGGAAACCCACTCTAACCCAAATTTACTAGCAAAAGAGTTCCTTGAGTTTGTGAATTCAAATGTCCTGGGTCAAATTGTCCATACTGCGACAAGAGGAACAAAGATTCTAGATCTGGTCCTCGCCAGCATTTCAAACAGGTGCACTGCTGCAACTGTTGGACCCTCATTAGTTAAAACTGACCACAAATTGGTCACCTTCGAGCTGACTCCAGAACCCACACAGGGTGAAATCAGACTAAAAAACTTCAAGGTAAACTGTATCCTACTAGGTGAAGGTATAAATGCATTCCAAACCCTTCCCCAAACTGAAAGTGGTAACTACGCCAAAGCTTACACTAAAGCCCTGTACAGTCATTTGCATAAGTGTATAAACTTGGTAGTACCAGATAGAATCAAAGCCAGAGCACCAAGTAAAATCAAGCTTCTGTGGTAAACTTCCAGAATCAACAAACTCTACAATAAACTCAAAAAGCTGCTGTCCAAGAAAACAAATACAAGGACCCAACAATGGAAAAGCATCCAACTCAGTCTTAACAGGGAAATAAGACAACTTGTCAAATCCTCCAAGAGCTCCTTTGAGATAAACCTAGCAAGTACTGCCAAGGATAACCATAAGGCCTTTTACAGCTACGTAAGTAACCTAAAGGGTGCAGGTATGTACGTAACCTAAAGGGTAGGACCCAAGCATGTGCATAACTGGTGGCCAACGGTATCACATGCAGTGACCCCATAGAGATAGCAAACCTGCTAGTGGATAGGTTTGGCAAAACTTTCACTCCTTTATCCCCTGCTAACTTACAACAAACCCCCCCCCCCCCCGCCTTCCATATCTGAAGAGCAGGTTCTCAAAGCCCTGTCAAAGGCAAAGAACATGGCCTCTATGGGACAAGATGACAACCCAGGCTATCTTCTAAACAGGCTAAAACATGAATTAGCAGCACCACTAAGTACCCTTTTCAATCACAGCTGAACCAACAGCTTTGTTCCTGTGGAATGGAGAACAACTACAGTTATTTTCCTCCACATATGTGGCCTAGCAACAGACCCAGGGAATTACAGAGCCATATGCCTGACCAGCCTCATCTGTAAGACCATGATACATAGCATTATGGACCTAATAAATAAAGACATAGGTGACCTCCAAACCCCAAATCCTGCCCAATCTGGCTTTGTGAAGGGCAGATCCTGCCTGTTAAATTTGGTGGATTTCTTTGAAAGTATGACCTAGGCCATTGATGAGGGCAGATCTGTACACACAGCATACCTCGACTTGTCAAAGGCTTTCGAGACAATTCACATTCAGGCATTACCGATTAAACATAGCAAACTGAATGTGAACCCCCTTCATTGTAAGACAGTTTGCAAACTGGCTCACAAACCGGACAAGCACTATCAAAGTGGGTGATCTCGCACTACCCCCTACTGTTTGGTATATACTACTCAGAAGTTCAGGTCAAAACTAAAGGGTTGTGGCTGACCACATTTGCAGACCACTGCAAACTAGGTGCAATCATTGAATCCCCAAATTATGTCAGTGTATTCCAGGATGGTCTTAGAACAGACCAGCGACTAGTGTATTAGTCATGGTCTCAAACTAAATGCAGAGAAATGCATCATCATTCCCTTTGTCACAAACAATGTCCCTTCACACTATCAAACCAGTAACAATACCCTAAGTACCCATGAAGTGGTAAGGGAACTGGGATCACAGGTTGACCGCAACCTTAACTTCGACCACCATGTGTCTACCATTGTAAGAAAAGCTTTCCACATAACTTGCTTGATTAGTAAAGGCATCGCTTCAAGAGCAAAAGAAGTTATAACCCTCTATACTTGGCACTTATCCGGCCCATAATTGACTATAATGCCCTATTCTGTGTGTACCGTACTAAGCACCTACAGCAATTAGAGAGACCTCAGAGGTTTCTAACAAAGACAATCAAGGGCCTGCAGCATGTGCCTTATACAGACCGATTAGAGGCCCTGTCACTATGTACGTATCGTATGGACTTCTTAGGGGAGACTTATGTCTGGCCTACAGAGCAACCTAAGACCCAATCCTAATGAACTTACTGCATATCCATAAATCAAATAGGTCTAAGGCTACATGTTCCAGGGACTTAAATATGGCCTGTGACTTAAATATGGCCTGTGACTTAAATATGACATGCTGGAAGGACAGATTTATCTGCCAGCAACTGCCATGTCTTTGGAACAGGCGACCAATTCATGTGAAACAGAGCACCTGTATGACATTGTTCAAGAGGAACCTGAGTGAGTATATGGGGCACTATAAATTCTTACCTGGGATAGAACCCACAACCCTCCTGGACATGGGCAGTCATCACTGAATGCAATATTGGGTATTGACTAGTACCTGTATGGTATTACATTGGGTTGAAATGGATAGGCTTAAAATTACCTAAGGGTCGACAGCCTAGTAATCTGCTATGATCAGTAATATAACTGAAAATTAATTTAATTGTAAAACAAAGATATTTTTGAAACTGAGAAATACACTTTGAAGTCTTTTTGTGTTATAAGCCTAAACAAATAGGGTCAGACTTTATTTTATATCACCACAGTTATCCAGACCTCTTCCCTTCCTTACTCTAGTAGCTGCTGTTTTTTCTTTATAACAGTTTAATCCTGGACACACACGAAGATGCTGGAGTACTGTTTCACATGCTTAGTACGATTTTGTCCAACTTTTTTGCATCTGTATACAAGAATCGGCAAATCTAAAGCAGGACCTACTGTTTCTTTCTTGATGAACTGTTTTAGTTTGCTGACTTTTAAAGCAGTTTGTTTAGTAATTTAGTACAAATGTATTTTTACTGTGCTTTAGTGTTTACAGTGTCTTCCACAGCATTGTTAATCCGAAAATATGTTTGCTGTTTCTTGTATATTGCTTTTAATCGTGCCAAGAAATTTATACTACAGTTTATATTTTAATGGACTTCAATAATAATTTCCCAGTTGACTGTTAAGTGCATTTCTGTTCTAAGATAAAGTAATAACTGCACGAGCGTCATTGCTTCTCTTTTCCACTATTCGTTAACTAGGAACCATCACTCTGTTGCATGCAAGTACGGAATATTATTTTTTTTGTGTAGGCCAGATTGCATCGAGTCTGTTAGCCAGTTTGCATCTTTTATAATTCTAAATTTTTTATTTTCTTTTGACCTTCTTATGTTACCTTCATTGGCTGGTATTTTTGCTCTCCTTGTCACCTTTACAGTATCGCTAAGTCAGACTCGTATATTCCAAGTCGTTAATATTCTCTTGTTTACATTATTTGAAACGGCCTGTAGGTGGAGTATTAAGGATCCATAAACTGTATAGTCTAATGTGAAATGTATCCAGCCTGTAGGTGGAGTATTAAGGATCCGTAAACTGTGTAGTCTGATGTGAAATGTATCAGTTCTGTCGTTGGAGTATTAAGGATCCGTAAACTGTATAGTCTGATGTGAAATATATCCATCCTGTAGGAGTATTAAGGATCCGTAAACTGTATAGTCTGATGTGAAATGTATCCAGCATGTAGGTGGAGTATTAAGGATCCGTAAACAGTATAGTCTGATGTGAAATGTATCCATCCTGTAAGTGGAGTATTAAGAATCCGTAAACTGTGTAGTCTGATGTGAAATGTATCAGTTCTGTCGGTGGAGTATTAAGGATCCGTAAACTGTATAGTATGATGTGAAATGTATCCATCCTGTAGGTGGAGGATTAAGGATCCATAAACTGTATAGTCTGATGTGAAATGTACCCAGCCTGTAGGTGGAGTATTAAGGATCCGTAAACTGTATAGTCTGATGTGAAATGTATCCAGCCTGTAGATGGAGTATTAAGGATCAGTAAACTGTATAGTCTGATGTGAAATGTATCCAGCCTGTAGGTGGAGTATTAAGGATCCGTAAACTGTTTAGTCTGATGTGAAATGTATCCAGCCTGTAGGTGGAGTATTAAGGATCCGTAAACTGTATAATCTGATGTGAAATGTATCCAGCCTGTAGGTGGAGTATTAAGGATCCGTAAACTGTATAGTCTGATGTGAAATGTATCCAGCCTGTAGGTGGAGTATTAAGGATCCTTAAACCTTCTAGAATGATGTGAAATGTATCCATCCCGTAGGTATGGAGTATTAGGGATCCGTAAGCTGTATAGTCTGATGTGAAATGTATCCATCCTGTAGGTGGAGTATTAAGGATCCGTAAACTGTATAGTCTGATTTGAAATGTATCCAGCCTGTAGGTGGAGTATTAAGGATCCGTAAACTGTATAGTCTGATGTGAAATGTATCCAGCCTGTAGGTGGAGTATTAACGATCCGTAAACTGTATAGTCTGATGTGAAATGTATCCATCCTGTAGGTGGAGTATTAAGGATCCGTAAACTGTATAGTCTGATGTGAAATGTATCCAGCCTGTAGGTGGAGTATTAAGGATCCTTAAACCTTCTAGAATGATGTGAAATGTATCCATCCTGTAGGTATGGAGTATTAAGGATCCGTAAAATCTATAGTCTGATGTGAAATGTATCCAGCATGTAGGTGGAGTATTAAGGATCCGTGAGCTGTATAGTCTGATGTGAAATGTATCCAGCATGTAGGTGGAGTATTAAGGATCTGTAAGCTGTATAGTCTGATGTGAAATGTACCCAGCATGTAGGTGGAGTATTAAGGATCCGTAAACTGTATAGTCTGATGTGAAATGTATCCATCCTGTAGGTGGAGTATTAAGGATCCGTAAACTGTATAGTCTGATGTGAAATGTATCCAGCATGTAGGTGGAGTATTAAGGATCCGTAAGCTGTACAGTCTGATGTGAAATGTATCCATCATGTAGGTGGAGTATTAAGGATCCGTAAGCTGTATAGTCTGATGTGAAATGTATCCAGCCTGTAGGTGGAGTATTAAGGATCCTTAAACCTTCTAGAATGATGTGAAATGTATCCATCCTGTAGGTATGGAGTATTAAGGATCCGTAAACTACATAGTCTGATGTGAAATGTATCCAGCATGTAGGTGGAGTATTAAGGATCCGTAAACTGTATAGTCTGATGTGAAATGTATCCAGCCTGTAGGTGGAGTATTAAGGATCCGTAAACTGTATAGTCTGATGTGAAATGTATCCATCCTGTAGGTGGAGTATTAAGGATCCGTAAACTGTATAGTCTGATGTGAAATGTATCCAGCCTGTAGGTGGAGTATTAAGGATCCTTAAACCTTCTAGAATGATGTGAAATGTATATATCCTGTAGGTATGGAGTATTAGGGATCCGTAAGCTGTATAGTCTGATGTGAAATGTATCCATCCTGTAGGTGGAGTATTAAGGATCCGTAAACTGTATAGTCTGATGTGAAATGTATCCAGCCTGTAGGTGGAGTGTTAAGGATCCGTAAACTGTATAGTCTGATGTGAAATGTATCCAGCCTGTAGGTGGAGTATTAAGGTTCCGTAAACTGTATAGTCTGATGTGAAATGTATCCATCCTGTATGTGGAGTATTAAGGATCCGTAAACTGTATAGTCTGATGTGAAATGTATCCAGCCTGTAGGTGGAGTATTAAGGATCCGTAAAATCTATAGTCTGATGTGAAATGTTTCCAGCATGTAGGAGGAGTATTAAGGATCCGTAAGCTGTATAGTCTGATGTGAAATGTATCCAGCATGTAGGTGGAGTATTAAGGATCCGTAAGCTGTATAGTCTGATGTGAAATGTACCCAGCATGTAGGTGGAGTATTAAGGATCCATAAACTGTATAGTCTGATGTGAAATGTATCCATCCTGTAGGTGGAGTATTAAGGATCCGTAAACTGTATAGTCTGATGTGAAATTTATCCAGCATGTAGGTGGAGTATTCAGGATCCGTAAACTGTATAGTCTGATGTGAAATGTATCCAGCATGTATTTGGAGTATTAAGGATCTGTAAGCTGTATAGTCTGATGTGAAATGTATCCAGCATGTAGGTGGAGTATTAAGGATCCGTAAGCTGTATAGTCTGATGTGAAATGTATCCATCATGTAGGTGGAGTATTAAGGATCCGTAAGCTGTATAGTCTGATGTGAAATGTATCCAGCATGTAGGTGGAGTATAAGCATCCGTAAGCTGTATAGTCTGATGTGAAATGTACCCAGCATGTAGGTGGAGTATTAAGGATCCGTAAACTATATAGTCTGATGTGAAATGTATCCATCCTGTAGGTGGAGTATTAAGGATCCGTAAACTGTATAGTCTGATGTGAAATTTATCCATCATGTAGGTGGAGTATTAAGGATCCGTAAACTGTATAGTCTGATGTGAAATGTATCCATCCTGTAGGTTGACTATTAAGGATCCGTAAACTGTATAGTCTGATGTGAAATGTATCCAGCATGTAGGTGGAGTATTAAGGATCCGTATACTGTATAGTCTGATGTGAAATGTAGCCAGCATGTAGGTGGAGTATTAAGGATCCGTAAACTGTATAGTCTGATGTGAAATATATCCATCCTGCAGGTGGAGTATTAAGGATCCGTAAACTGTATAGTCTGATGTAAAATGTATCCAGCATGTAGGTGGAGTATTAAGGATCTGTAAACTGTATAGTCTGATGTGAAATGTATCCGTTCTGTCGGTGGAGTATTAAGGATCCGTAAACTGTATAGTCTGATGTGAAATGTATCCAGCATGTAGGTGGAGTATTAAGGATCCGTAAACTGTATAGTCTGATGTGAAATGTATCCAGCCTCTAGGTGGAGTATTAAGGATCCGTAAACTGTATAGTCTGATGTGAAATGTATCCAGCATGTAGGTGGAGTATTAAGGATCCATAAACTGTATAGTCTGATGTGAAATGTATCTAGCATGTAGGTGGAGTATTAAGGATCCGTAAACTGTATAGTCTGATGTGAAATGTATCCAGCATGTAGGTGGTGTATTAAGGATCCGTAAACTGTATAGTCTGATGTGAAATGTATCCAGCATGTAGGTGGAGTATTAAGGATCCATAAACTGTATAGTCTGATGTGAAATGTATCCAGCCTGTAGGTGGAGTATTAAGGATCCGTAAGCTGTATAGTCTGATGTGAAATGTATCCAGCCTGTAGGTGGAGTATTAAGGATCCTTAAACCTTCTAGAATGATGTGAAATGTATCCATCCTGTAGGTGGAGTATTAAGGATCCGTAAACTGTATAGTCTGATGTGAAATGTATTCGTCCTGTAGGTGGAGTATTAAGGATCCATAAAGCATCTAGTATGATGTGAAATGTATCCGTTCTGTACGTGGAATATGAAGAATCCTTAAATCATCTAGTGTGATGTGAAAGGCATCAGTCCTGTACATGGAGTATTAAGGATCCTTAAACCATCTAGTATGATGTGAAATGTATCCGTCCTGTACATGGAATATGAAGAACCCTTAAACGATCTAGTGTGATGTGAAATGCATCAGTCATGTACATGGAGTATTAAGGATCCTTAAACCATTTAGTGTGATGTGAAATATATCCATCCTGTAGGTGGAGTGTTAAGGATCCATAAACCATCTTGTATGATGTGAAATGTATCAGTCCTACACATGGAGTATTAAGGACCCTTAAACCATATAGTGTGATGTGAAATGCATCTGTCTGTATGTGGAAAAGTGGCCCTGGGGATAACTCCAGTGGCTCTCCTCGGCAGAGGCACTGGGAACTAATGTCAGTGGCACTATGCCAGGGTAATCCTATGGCTAGGCTTGTAAAGGTCCCAGGGCCATTAACCTAGTGCACACCTATAAGGACCCTTAAACCATCTAGTGTGATGTGAAATTATCTGTCCTGTAAGTGGAGTATTAAGGTTCCGTAAACCATATAATATGATGTGAAATGTATCAGTCCTAGACGTGGACTTTTAAGGACCCTTAAACACCATATAGTATGATGTGAAATTTATCCCATCCTGTACGTGGAGTATTAAGGACTCTTAAACTGTTTAGTCTTATGTGAAATATCTGTCCTGTACGTGGAGTATTAAGGGACCCCTAAACCGTGTAGTCTGATGTGAAATGTATCTGTCCTTTACGTGGAGTGTTAAGGACCCTTAAACCATATAGTATGATATGAAATGTATCAGTCCTGTATGTGGCGTATTAAGGAACATAATGCCCTTTAAACCATTTAGTAAGCATCTACTAGCCTGTGGGGTGTTTACTCTCCAAGTGTTTGATGTGACTATGCCTTGCCTTCTACATATCTACACATTCCCCTTTAATATCTCTCTCTTGTATACTTCACATTTTGACAATATTCTTGTTTAGCATACCTCCCATCTAGACTTGGATTCAGGGTTAAGTTGAAGTGTCCTCCACTAATCTGATTTACATACTTTAGTTTTAATTTCCTTGTATTTGTTGAAAAAAGTCCTGAAAAATTCCAGGTCATATCTGTTTGGTGCTTGTATGTTCCCAGTTTTCCTTCTCTTTCAGTACTGCATGATCCATTTCATGTCCTTACTACAGACAACTTTACATCTGACTGCACCTAAAATTTCCCTGAGTAAAATAGTTACTTATCCCTTCTAACTCAGCTGTCTGTTTCACCTTTCTGAAGGTCTTCTGTTGTCTGCTAACGTTTATCTTGTTCCTTCAGTGTTTTTGTCATACAGTTACTTGGACCCCAGATATTCTCTCTCTCAAGTTTACTAAACATGTATTTCCTTTTAACAGAATTTGAAATATGCACTCTGTTTCTTTGATAGTTTTTCCTGGGGCATAGGCAGTCTGCCCCCTGGGAGCCAGAGTCTCTGTAATGGCGATTTCTGTGTTTGAGAAGATGGGGGTGCTCGTGGTTTCTGTGTTTGAGAAGATGGTGGTGCTCGTGGTTTCTGTGTTTGAGAAGATGGCGGTGCTCGGGGTTTCTGTGTTTGAGAAGATGGTGCTCGTGGTTTCTGTGTTTGAGAAGATGGCGGTGCTCGTGGTTTCTGTGTTTGAGAAGATGGCGGTGCTCGTGGTTTCTGTGTTTGAGAAGATGGTGCTCGTGGTTTCTGTGTTTGAGAAGATGGTGGTGCTCGTGGTTTCTGTGTTTGAGAAGATGGCGGTGCTCGTGGTTTCTGTGTTTGAGAAGATGGCGGTGCTCGTGGTTTCTGTGTTTGAGAAGATGGCGGTGCTCGTGGTTTCTGTGTTTGAGAAGATGGCGGTGCTCGTGGTTTCTGTGTTTGAGAAGATGGTGCTCGTGGTTTCTGTGTTTGAGAAGATGGCGTTGCTCGTGGTTTCTGTGTTTGAGAAGATGGCGGTGCTCGTGGTTTCTGTGTTTATGAAGATGGTGGTGCTCGTCTGTTTTGCTTTGTCTTGTTGATTTTTTTCACTGTTTGGGGAGTCACATGTCCTCATCCCTTTGAGAGGGGATACTTGGGTTGGTTATTGTATATCTGAATTACCATTCATGCACAAATCTGTTTAATCCCTAATATTTATTGTGGACTACTGTTAGATATGAGAACATTGGATATCCCCTGTCTGAAGAATATAGATTTCAGTGCACTAATCGCACCTGCACCTGTATTATTTGAAGGAACTTTGAATATATTCCATGTATATGAGATATGCAGCTTCTTTGAATGGGCACAGATCTGTATTAACTCAGCTCCGTGCATAATCTTAAACTGGGCATGCTATTAATCCTTGTTATAGGTTTGTGTTATAGTATGCACTGCAGATGGCATAACTCTGTATTACTAATCTGAGAGGATAGTCCAGGAAAACAATCACATCTCTTGCTCTTTTTGTACTTTACTAGTAATTTCCAGATGTGATATGTATTTTCACAAGGACCTCTCTTGCTCTTTCTTTATACTTTACTAGTAATTTCCAGATGTGATATGTATTTTCACAAGGACATCTCTTGCTCTTTTTGTACTTTACTAGTAATTTCCAGATGTGATATGTATTTTCACAAGGACCTCTCTTGCTCTTTTTGTACTTTACTAGTAATTTCCAGATGTGATATGTATTTTCACAAGGACCTCTCTTGCTCTTTTTGTACTTTACTAGTAATTTCCAGATGTGATATGTATTTTCACAAGGATCTCTCTTGCTCTTTTTGTACTTTACTAGTAATTTCCAGATGTGATATGTATTTTCACAAGGACCTCTCTTGCTCTTTTTGTACTTTACTAGTAATTTCCAGATGTGATATGTATTTTCACAAGGACCTCTCTTGCTCTTTCTTTATACTTTACTAGTAATTTCCAGATGTGATATGTATTTTCACAAGGACCTCTCTTGCTCTTTTTGTACTTTACTAGTAATTTCCAGATGTGATATGTATTTTCACAAGGACATCTCTTGCTCTTTTTGTACTTTACTAGTAATTTCCAGATGTGATATGTATTTTCACAAGGACCTCTCTTGCTCTTTTGTACTTTACTAGTAATTTCCAGATGTGATATGTATTTTCACAAGGACCTCTCTTGCTCTTTTTGTACTTTACTAGTAATTTCCAGATGTGATATGTATTTTCACAAGGACCTCTCTTGCTCTTTTTGTACTTTACTAGTAATTTCCAGATGTGATATGTATTTTCACAAGGACCTCTCTTGCTCTTTTTGTACTTTACTAGTAATTTCCAGATGTGATATGTATTTTCACAAGGACATCTCTTGCTCTTTTTGTACTTTACTAGTAATTTCTAGATGTGATATGTATTTTCACAAGGACCTCTCTTGCTCTTTTTGTACTTTACTAGTAATTTCCAGATGTGATATGTATTTTCACAAGGACCTCTCTTGCTCTTTTTGTACTTTACTAGTAATTTCCAGATGTGATATGCATTTTCACAAGGACCTCTCTTGCTCTTTTTGTACTTTACTAGTAATTTCCAGATGTGATATGTATTTTCACAAGGACCTCTCTTGCTCTTTTTGTACTTTACTAGTAATTTCCAGATGTGATATGTATTTTCACAAGGACCTCTCTTGCTCTTTTTGTACTTTACTAGTAATTTCCAGATGTGATATGTATTTTCACAAGGATCTCTCTTGCTCTTTTTGTACTTTACTAGTAATTTCCAGATGTGATATGTATTTTCACAAGGACCTCTCTTGCTCTTTTTGTACTTTACTAGTAATTTCCAGATGTGATATGTATTTTCACAAGGACATCTCTTGCTCTTTTTGTACTTTACTAGTAATTTCCAGATGTGATATGTATTTTCACAAGGACCTCTCTTGCTCTTTCTTTATACTTTACTAGTAATTTCCAGATGTGATATGTATTTTCACAAGGACATCTCTTGCTCTTTTTGTACTTTACTAGTAATTTCCAGATGTGATATGTATTTTCACAAGGACCTCTCTTGCTCTTTTTGTACTTTACTAGTAATTTCCAGGACCTCTTTCTAATTTTGCTGTAAAGTATTATGTTTCAGCTTTGAATATCAAGACTTACAAAAGTTGTTTCCTCCATGAAACAAAAAATAGGATGGACTTGCTTCCTTTCCCAGTAATTTTGCTCAGGCCACACTTGTTTCCTTTCCCAGTAATTTTGCTCAGGCCACACTTGTTTCCTTTCCCAGTAATTTTGCTCAGGCCACACTTGTTTCCTTTCCCATTAATTTTACTCAGGCCACACTTGTTTCCTTTCCCAGTAATTTTGCTCAGGCCACACTTGTTTCCTTTCCCATTAATTTTACTCAGGCCACACTTTTTTCCTTTCCCAGTAATTTTGCTCAGGCCACACTTGTTTCCTTTCCCAGTAATTTTGCTCAGGCCACACTTGTTTCCTTTAGCGATAATTTTACTCAGGCCACACTTGTTTCCTTTAGCGATAATTTTGCTCAGGCCACACTTGTTTCCTTTCCCAGTAATTTTACTCAGGCCACACTTGTTTCCTTTCCCAGTAATTTTGCTCAGGCCACACTTGTTTCCTTTCCCAGTAATTTTGCTCAGGCCACACTTGTTTCCTTTCCCAGTAATTTTGCTCAGGCCACACTTGTTTCCTTTCCCAGTAATTTTGCTCAGGCCACACTTGTTTCCTTTCCCAGTAATTTTGCTCAGGCCACACTTGTTTCCTTTCCCAGTAATTTTGCTCAGGCCACACTTGTTTCCTTTAGCGATAATTTTACTCAGGCCACACTTGTTTCCTTTCCCAGTAATTTTGCTCAGGCCACACTTGTTTCCTTTAGCGATAATTTTACTCAGGCCACACTTGTTTCCTTTCCCAGTAATTTTGCTCAGGCCACACTTGTTTCCTTTCCCAGTAATTTTGCTCAGGCCACACTTGTTTCCTTTAGCGATAATTTTACTCAGGCCACACTTGTTTCCTTTCCCAGTAATTTTACTCAGGCCACACTTGTTTCCTTTCCCAGTAATTTTGCTCAGGCCACACTTGTTTCCTTTCCCAGTAATTTTGCTCAGGCCACACTTGTTTCCTTTCCCAGTAATTTTGCTCAGGCCACATTTGTTTCCTTTCCCAGTAATTTTGCTCAGGCCACACTTGTTTCCTTTCCCAGTAATTTTGCTCAGGCCACACTTGTTTCCTTTCCCAGTAATTTTGCTCAGGCCACACTTGTTTCCTTTAGCGATAATTTTACTCAGGCCACACTTGTTTCCTTTCCCAGTAATTTTGCTCAGGCCACACTTGTTTCCTTTAGCGATAATTTTACTCAGGCCACACTTGTTTCCTTTCCCAGTAATTTTGCTCAGGCCACACTTGTTTCCTTTCCCAGTAATTTTGCTCAGGCCACACTTGTTTCCTTTAGCGATAATTTTACTCAGGCCACGCTTGTTTCCTTTCCCAGTAATTTTGCTCAGGCCACACTTGTTTCCTTCAGCGATAATTTTACTCAGGCCACGCTTTAATTGTAATGCCTGTTAGTAGCCACGTCCCGAATTCAGTGTCAGTGCATTTCTAAATGTTTACACTTTCTTCTTTCACTGGTAGCTGCAGTATTACTTAAAGCCTTTCTAGTTCTTCTGGCAACTCTTTAAGCTTTTTGAGGTAAATACAGTTAAATTTTCAGTGCATTTATGCATACTTCCTTGTCTGGTCTGAACTTCACTTTCAGCTGTTACTACCAAATAGTAAGTAAGTTTCTCTGCAGTCTTTCAGGTACCTTGTCCAAAGATTTTTTGAACATGTTTTATGATGGTTTATGGAATTGCTCACATCCATGCCCAGCTGTTAGGGGTTACTTTTCTGTGTATGTCTAACATCCGTGCACAGATGTTAGTGGTTACGTTTTTGTGTATGTCACACATCCGTGCACAGATGTCAGTGGTTACGTTTCTGTGTATGTCACACATCCATGCACAGATGTCAGTGGTTACATTTCTGTGTGTTACACATCCATGCACAGATGTCAGTGGTTATGTTTCTGTGTATGTCACACATCCGTGCACAGATGTCAATGGTTACGTTTCTGTGTATCTCACACATCCGTGCACAGATGTCAGTGGTTATGTTTCTGTGTATGTCACACATCCGTGCACAGATGTCAGTGGTTACGTTTCTGTGTATGTCACACATCTGTGCACAGATGTCAGTGGTTACGTTTCTGTGTATGTCACACATCCGTGCACAGATGTCAGTGGTTACGTTTCTGTGTATGTTACACATCTGTGCACAGTTGTCAGTGGTTTTGTTTCTGTGCATGTCTCACATCCATGCACAGATGTTAGTGGTTACGTTTCTGTGCATGTCTCGCATCCGTGCACAGATGTTAGTGGTTAAGTTTACACAACTGTTAGTGGTTACATTTACACAACTGTTAGTGGTTAGTTTTCTGTGTATATCACATATCCGTGCACAGCTGTTAGTGGCTACGTTTCTGTGTATATGACATATCTATGCACAGATGTTAGTGGTTACTTCTTTGTGTATATCACATATTCATGCACAGCTGTTAGTGGTTACGTTTCTGTGTCTGTCACATATCCATGCACAACTGTTAGTGGTTGCTTTTCTGTGTATGTCGCACACCCATGCACAGCTGTTAGTGATTACGTTTCTGTATATATGACATATCCATGCCCAGCTGTTAGGGGTTACTTTTCTGTGTAGATCATATTTATGTGTGTACATAAATACTTCATCTTGCAAAAATCGCATCTCATTGTAGCACAACTAGTTTATTCATTTCTAAGTAGTTTAATGTTGCCTTGAGCATTTCAAAACTTTTCTGTTTACAGTTCTTTTTCCAAGTTTCTAGGACAACATTTAACATTCGTAGAGGCACAGTTATTAGACACGATAACAACAAACTTGGCAAAAACTTCTCTCTCTCCTGGAAAACTGTCATGTCTTCTTGCCCTCTGCCTTAGTATTTGCACAATAGTTCATTTCGTTATGGGTCAGCTTTCCAAACTTTTGTCATTCTGTTCTAGCCTCTGTGTTTCAGACTTACTTGTTAATGAACAACACAAAAGTCAGATTTTAGCCCAGAAATCTCTTTATTTAAGAAGACAAATGTTGGAGACCTAGTGAAATAAATGTGTCTCCCTGAGCTAAGGGTGCACTCTTAATTTTTATAGTAAAGTCACACAGTATAAATTAAACAATTTGTATTCTGTTTCAGCTGACTGAGCAGAAAGAACAGTAGTTGCTTTTGCAAGATTATGCTGACAGTACATTGTTGTGCCTTCTATTCATAACCTTGACCTTAACTAACTAATTCTATTTCTGTATATCTGAGCTAACTAAACACTGGAATGTACTTATGTCAGGAGAAGAAATTAACATTCTAAGTCACATGGGCCTAGATTTCATTTTATAGGATCATAGGAGGTTACTAGGCTAACGGCCCTGGGGCCCTTACAAGCCTAGCCAAGAGTATATCCCAAAAAAGAAACTTCAGTCAGTCAGCACCTGATGGCTCTATCACTGAGGGACAAAGGTGGAACCCCTGGGACAAATTTGTGGTTTCCCATCCACTCATCAAGGTTGCACTTTACGAGGGTTAGCAAGGTACTCTGACGTGTATGGGAAGTCTATTCCAGAGACGGGGCAGCCTCTGGGAGACAAACCTGTCTCTCAAGCAGGTTTTGTTGATATCACAGATTAGATTTAGGACTATCAAGTGGGTAATGCACGAGGGGTTAGACTTAAGGATATGGAGCATCTGTAGGAGGGCAAAGTCCAATATTGCCTTGTAGGTGAGAGACAGATCACCTCTGAGCAATCTGTATAATACCAAGTAAAGTGATAGTGATTTGAGCCTGTCCACATAGGTCATGTGTTGGGAGGCCATGGATTCTCTCTTTGTGAGGTATTTCTGTGGCCTTTCGAGTTGGTGCAGGTGTTTGGAGAGGTACATATGAAATGGAGCATTATACTGAATTATGGGTCTAATGAGGGAGGAGTACAGAGGTAATAACCTCCTTTTTTTCTGGATGCAATCAATTTACTTATGAGATAAACCAAGTAAAAGGCTTTTCTAACCACTGCCAACACATGATGGTCGAATGTGAGATTGTTGTCAACCTGAGTACCCAGGTGTTTCACCATGGGTTGTGTACTTAGGGGTTGCCATTGATGTGCTAATCAGTAGGGGCCGTGCTTTTGCAGAATGGTATGATAATACATTTTTTTGCTTTTCACTTAAGGCCATAACTTTGGCATCAGTTATTTGTAGCTGTGAGACCCTCTTACAGTATGTTAATGTCATTTGGGGAGTCAATGACAGCACCCGACTTAGTCGTCCACACATTTGGTTAGCCACAGGCCCTTTTTTTGCCTGGACCTCTTAAAAAGTAGATGCCAAACAGCAGGGGCCTAGATTCCTGGGGAACACCATTAGTGACCGGTCCACTGTTAGAGGTGGTGGCACCTATTTTGACCTAGTGGGTCCTATCTGTGAGCCATTTGGCCACCCACCTGACGAGATAGGGATTTACGCCAAGTTGTGTTAGCTTTTCGATGATGCCTGAGTAGGGGATTGTGTCAAAGGCCTTGGCCAAGTCAAGTTAAGCTGTATGTACTGACTCCCTAATTCAGGGCCTTGATGGCAATCTCAGAGAAGTCAACTAGGTTCAATAGGCAAGATCTGCCCTTGACGAATCCGAATTGGGTGGGGTTGAGTGTTTGGAGATAGCCTATTTCCTTGTTTATGAGATCCATAATAATACGCTGCATGGCTTTACAGATCAGACTTGTCAAGGTAATGAGGTGATAAGTTTCCCGGGTCAGTAGTGGTACCACCTTTGTGCAAGGGGTTGGCAATAGCGGTTTTCCACTCTGCAGGAATGAAGGCTGTAATTAGGCTGTGGTTGAATATGGTGCTTAATGGCAAAGCTAGTTCTTGCTGAAGATAGTGCAGAATACAGCCTGGGATATTATCAATTTTAATTCAAGATGTTTTCCGCTCTTGTATTGCTTTCTCATAGAAAATCTCCTTCCTTCACACACTGTTATTTGACATTTGGTCTTATTTATGTTGGAATTTTGCTGTCCCTTTCTGTTAAACAGCTGT
Source organism: Protopterus annectens (assembly GCF_019279795.1). Lineage (NCBI taxonomy): Eukaryota > Metazoa > Chordata > Ceratodontiformes > Protopteridae > Protopterus > Protopterus annectens. Next base: position 5,370,298 of record NC_056747.1, on the reverse strand, counting down.
GTGTTGTCTCTTTGTCATGCCTGCCAGTACCACTGCATTGACTGTGTCAGAGTTGCCACTGTTTCCTGCTCCTCCCCTTTGCTGTGCAGCTCCAACTGAACTTTTGTACTGATTTCCTGTTGATGGCTCCAGATTTTCTTCTTGTGGCAAGTGATCAGATGCTTCCTATTCCACCTGTTTTTCCTTAATTCAGGGGATTCATTGTTTGATCATGCTGTCATGTTACCAGAGTTGAATTTTCTACGGTAAATCCTTCAGTTCACTGGTAATCCATAGCTTCATTTTCTATTTAACTTCTCCATTACTAATCCATAACTTCATTTTCTATTTAACTTCTCCATTACTAATCCATAACTTCATTTTCTATTTAACTTCTCCATTACTAATCCATAACTTCATTTACTATTTAACTTCTCCATTACTAATCCATAAGTTCATTTTCTATTTAACTTCTCCATTACTAATCCATAAGTTCATTTTCTATTTAACTTCTCCATTACTAATCCATAACTTCATTTTCTATTTAACTTCTCCATTACTAATCCATAACTTAATTTTCTATTTAACTTCTCCATTACTAATCCATAACTTCATTTTCTATGTAACTTCTCCATTACTAATCCATAACTTCATTTTCTATTTAACTTCTCCATTACTAATCCATAACTTCATTTTCTATTTAACTTCTCCATTACTAATCCATAACTTCATTTTCTATTTAACTTCTCCATTACTAATCCATAACTTCATTTTCTATTTAACTTCTCCATTACTAATCCATGACTTCATTTTCTATTTAACTTCTCCATTACTAATCCATGACTTCATTTTCTATTTAACTTCTCCATTACTAATCCATAACTTCATTTTCTATTTAACTTCTCCATTACTAATCCTCTTTTCTACTTTCCCACTTTGTTTTTTAATTTGTTTGTATTGTGAAATTTTCCATATCCACATGGGTATGCTTATATTTTTCTTCAAATCTCTTTGGTGCTGCTTTTTTTGTATGCTTTAGTTTTGCTTTCATCACCGTATTAAATCTGTTTTTCTTTGCCATGAGCATATTCCTCCTTCAGATGTCTCCTGCTCCCATTGTATTAAATGTGTCTTTCTTTCCCGTGTCCATATTCCTCCTTCAGATGTCTCCTGCTCCCCTTGTATTAAATGTGTTTTTCTTTCCCCTGTCCGTATTCCTTCTTCAGATGTCTCCTGCTCCCCTTGTATTAAATGTGTTTTTCTTTCCCGTGTCCGTATTCCTTCTTCAGATGTCTCCTGCTCCCCTTGTATTAAAAGTGTTTTTCTTTCCCGTGTCCATATTCCTTCTTCAGATGTCTCCTGCTCCCCTTGTATTAAATGTGTCTTTCTTTCCCGTGTCCATATTCCTCCTTCAGATGTCTCCTGCTCCCCTTGTATTAAATGTGTTTTTCTTTCCCCTGTCCGTATTCCTTCTTCAGATGTCTCCTGCTCCCCTTGTATTAAATGTGTCTTTCTTTCCCGTGTCCATATTCCTTCTTCAGATGTCTCCTGCTCCCCTTGTATTAAATGTGTCTTTCTTTCCCGTGTCCATATTCCTTCTTCAGATGTCTCCTGCTCCCCTTGTATTAAATGTGTTTTTCTTTCCCGTGTCCATATTCCTTCTTTAGATGTCTCCTGCTCCCCTTGTATTAAATGTGTTTTTCTTTCCCCTGTCCGTATTCCTTCTTCAGATGTCTCCTGCTCCCCTTGTATTAAATGTGTCTTTCTTTCCCCTGTCCGTATTCCTTCTTCAGATGTCTCCTGCTCCCCTTGTATTAAATGTGTCTTTCTTTCCCGTGTCCATATTCCTTCTTCAGATGTCTCCTGCTCCCCTTGTATTAAATGTGTCTTTCTTTCCCGTGTCCGTATTCCTTCTTCAGATGTCTCCTGCTCCCCTTGTATTAAATGTGTCTTTCTTTCCCGTGTCCGTATTCCTCCTTCAGATGTCTCCTGCTCCCCTTGTATTAAATGTGTTTTTCTTTCCCGTGTCAATATTCCTTCTTCAGATGTCTCCTGCTCCCCTTGTATTAAATGTGTCTTTCTTTCCCGTGTCCGTATTCCTTCTTCAGATGTCTCCTGCTCCCCTTGTATTAAATGTGTCTTTCTTTCCCGTGTCCGTATTCCTCCTTCAGATGTCTCCTGCTCCCCTTGTATTAAATGTGTCTTTCTTTCCCGTGTCCGTATTCCTTCTTCAGATGTCTCCTGCTCCCCTTGTATTAAATGTGTTTTCCTTTCCCGTGTCCATTTTCCTTCTTCAGATGTCTCCTGCTCCCCTTGTATTAAATGTGTCTTTCTTTCCCGTGCCCGTATTCCTCCTTCAGATGTCTCCTGCTCCCCTTGTATTAAATGTGTTTTTCTTTCCCCTGTCCATATTCCTTCTTCTTCAGATGTCTCCTGCTCCCCTTGTATTAAATGTGTTTTTCTTTCCCCTGTCCGTATTCCTTCTTCAGATGTCTCCTGCTCCCCTTGTATTAAATGTGTTTTTCTTTCCCGTGTCCATATTCCTTCTTCAGATGTCTCCTGCTCCCCTTGTATTAAATGTGTCTTTCTTTCCCCTGTCCGTATTCCTTCTTCAGATGTCTCCTGCTCCCCTTGTATTAAATGTGTCTTTCTTTCCCGTGTCCATATTCCTTCTCCAGACGTCTCCTGCTCCCCTTGTATTAAATGTGTCTTTCTTTCCCGTGTCCATATTCCTTCTTCAGATGTCTCCTGCTCCCCTTGTATTAAATGTGTTTTTCTTTCCCCTGTCTGTATTCCTTCTTCAGATGTCTCCTGCTCCCCTTGTATTAAATGTGTTTTTCTTTCCCGTGTCCATATTCCTCCTTCAGATGTCTCTTGCTCCCCTTGTATTAAATGTGTTTTTCTTTCCCGTGTCCATATTCCTTCTTCAGATGTCTCTTGCTCCCCTTGTATTAAATGTGTTTTTCTTTCCCCTGTCCGTATTCCTTCTTCAGATGTCTCTTGCTCCCCTTGTATTAAATGTGTTTTTCTTTCCCCTGTCCGTATTCCTTCTTCATATGTCTCCTGCTCCCCTTGTATTAAATGTGTCTTTCTTTCCCGTGTCCATATTCCTTCTTCAGATGTCTCCTGCTCCCCTTGTATTAAATGTGTTTTTCTTTCCCGTGTCCGTATTCCTTCTTCAGATGTCTCCTGCTCCCCTTGTATTAAATGTGTCTTTCTTTCCCGTGTCCATATTCCTTCTTCAGATGTCTCCTGCTCCCCTTGTATTAAATGTGTTTTTCTTTCCCGTGTCCATATTCCTTCTTCAGATGTCTCCTGCTCCCCTTGTATTAAATGTGTTTTTCTTTCCCGTGTCCATATTCCTTCTTCTTCAGATGTCTCTTGCTCCCCTTGTATTAAATGTGTCTTTCTTTCCCGTGTCCATATTCCTTCTTCAGATGTCTCCTGCTCCCCTTGTATTAAATGTGTTTTTCTTTCCCGTGTCCGTATTCCTTCTTCAGATGTCTCCTGCTCCCCTTGTATTAAATGTGTCTTTTTTCCCGTGTCCATATTCCTTCTCCAGACGTCTCCTGCTCCCTTTGTTTCTCCTTACTTTGGGAACTGCTGTGACATAACCGGTTAGACTTTCCATACTAAATCCATCAGTCACAGGTACTTTCCATACTAAATCCATCAGTCACAGATATTCCATAACTTCAGCTTCTATGTGCTTAACTTCTGGTATACATTCCCCCTTTGTGATCTTACTTTTGGTATTGTGAAATTTGCCACAACTGGGTACCTTTGCCTGTATCTCTGTTCAAGTAACTTTGGAACGGCTTTGTTTAGTTTGGCTTTCTCCGTTGCATAAACATTGCACCATGTCAGATCTTTGTCTTTCCTTGTGTCCTCCTGTAAAACCATGCTGATATATGTCCAAATCATCCAGTAAGGAATCTAACATGATTTCAAAGTGTCCATTAAAATCATTTACTTGTAAGACTTCCAGGACAACTGTCAGCTGATGCATAATATCCTCCTTTGAATACTGCGATCGTCAGTGTTGTCTTCCATATACCAGACACATATTCTGTTCTTGTTATTATTTATTATTTTTTGCTAAATGGGTAGCTAGACTGGTCTGAGAGACCCTTTTCAGCCACAACCCAAAGTCTAAGAATCCTGAAATAAATACTGGAGGGGTCCACTTCACATGACTGAATCTCAAAATACTGAATTTCTTTTGACTGAGACCACAATACCTAATTTTCATAATACTGAAAACTCATTTAACTGAATCACATTATACTGAAAGCTTACAATCCTGAATTTCAAAATACTGACTTTTAAGCCATAGGCATGCACACTTACAACACCAATGACTAACCCTTTCCAAAACTTAAAAACTAGTTATCCTCGTAACAGAAACTGGACGATATAAAACTAAATTATGTGGGGGGCTGCACCCCCCATGCCCCCCAGCTCACTCTATTTATTTATATATACATATACAGTAACTTCAGGACAAAAGGACATATACCTTTTACCTACCTTAAAGTACTGTGCACACTGCCACTACTGCCGGGAGCCCACAAAACATCCACCATATTACTTTACATACTTCCCATAAAAATGTACAGAGACATACCGACATTTAGAAACACTACAGCACTACTTTCTATGCTACTATCGATATTCAGTTGGCACTTTAATTTACAGTAATTTTTTTATCACAAGCAAGTCACAGGTGAAGAGAAACACGCATCACATCTGTGGCTTAAAATTCAGTATTTTGAAATTCAGGATTGTACGCTTTTAGTATAATGAGACTCGGTCAAATGAGTTTTCAGTATTTTGAAAATTAGGTATTGTGGTCTCAGTCAAATAAAATTCAGTATTTTGAGTTTCAGTCATGTGAAGTGGACCCATACTGGAGACCTAGAACTGTATGTATTCATTAATATTTTGGAGAAGGAAGCCATTTAGACCATTGGGGTCAGCTGCTGTATTAGGTTTTATAGTTTTAATAGCCTTTTTCATTAATCTGCCAGTGATTAAAGGACATTCATCCAAGTTGTAATTGTATAATCCCTAACGCTGAGAATTTTTGTCATTCTGATAAATTTAAGAAAAATGTGTTTGTATTTTGTTGATTACAGCTAGTCATAAGGTAATAGAGTTGCACTGTTTACAGTGGTCCTGCTGTGTGTACAAGACCACTCTCTACTGTTAGTGGCTTTTTCCCTTTTCCGGTTATTACTGCAAGGTGTAATAGTTTTAAGTATGAATATTGAGCAACATTTAGATTACTGTATGCTGTACGACATATTTTGTCAGAAGGGCCAGTTATTCTGGTGGGAGACTTTAATTACATAAAATTTGACTGGATGTAGCTTGTAGGTAACCCATGAAGGAGTTAACAAGCAGTTAAGGAATGTTGTGGATCACGATGTAGCACGTAGGGAACACTGGAGGGAGTTTAATAGTTAATGATTTGCATCATCATGCAGATTGTAGGTAACAATTGGGGTTAAATGGTTACGGAATGTTGTGGCTCATGGTGCAGCTCAAACTGATGGATTAATGCTCATATTTCTTATGATCTTCAGCACTTTAATTCAATTCATCTCCACCTTAGTATTCATAGGTAGTTACTAGGTTTGCAGTCCAGGGGACCATTGAGCAGCCTAGCCCAAATTTCTCATTGTCACTAAGCACTGCTTGTTTAAGTGACTTGCAAAAAACAACACAGTAAGCAAATGAGGGCTGAGGGGCTTAGGGATTCAAACCCTATACCACAGAAACTACCGCTCACAGCATTAACTAACTTTGCCAACTGCCAGTCTAAAATTAATGAAGTACGTGGTGTGAAAGTTGAAAATTGATGTTTTATTACAGAGGACCGGGAGCATATTCAGTTCAGCTGATCTCCAATCTGTTAAGATTTTATTAACTAGGTATTCATTTCAATTTCCTAAAATGTGGCTAATGTTTCATTATTTAAATATTTAGTTTAGTTCCCCAACCTGTTGATGTTTCATTACCAAGCTAGTCTGTTCACTTCCTTAACCTGTTGATGTTTCATTACCGAGCTAGCCCGTTCAGTTCCCATTCCCTAGTCATTCAGTTTAGTTTCCAAAACTGTTGTCATTGGCGTTTCTTTTCCTAGCCATTCATCTCAGTTGCTGAGCCTGTTGTCATTAATGTTTCATTGCCTAGCCGTTCAGCTCACTTGCTGAGCCTGTTGTCATTGACATTTCATTGCCTAGCCGTTCAGTTCCTGAACCTCTTGTTGATGTTTCATTAACCTGTAACCTACATAGTTTCCAGTTCACTTACAGCCTCTAACCAACATGGCTGAACACAGCCAGTTCTGTCAGTCGTCGACATCTTATCCATATCACTTTAGCAACTGATATTTTTAGTGAGCTGTAGAAAGCAATCTATATGTTCTAAAAAAAAAAAAAAAAAAAACTATTGTTACCAGTTAGATCTTACTGAGAGACAGAATTGTTTTTGTAGTGTTAATACTCGCACTGTCACTAAAACATGTATAATTATTACACTTCATGATACCATCACGTTTCACCTGAGTCACACACGCTCATACATCTAAACTTAAAACCCGAGTTACCACTTAGAAGCTAAATCACATACTCCTAATAATATTAACAACAATAATAATAATCCATGTCTACTTGTTCCTTTTAGTAAGCAGACTGTTACAACATACTCCAGATGCAAGATGTTCATAGTGTTTCACTGTTACAGTCATTACTCTTGGGTTATTCTGCTGGCAGGCTACCCGCAATCCACCAGAATTCCAAAGTCTAGGTCCGGCGTCGGCTGCTGTCGCCTCTTCCCTGATGTCAGTGCGCCAGGGGTATAAAAGATGCAACTGACGCCATTTTCTTCGGTCTTTCTTGCTGTGCGGTGCCCGAAGCAAAAGCAGTTCGCAAGTGCCGGTCGGCCGACTCTTGAGATTTTCAAAGTTGAATTTCAGAACCGAAGTCTTCAATAAAGCTAAGTACCCAGTTGGGGAAACTTTTTTCTTGCTCCAGACCGATGTCAGAAAAAGTTAACAATTGTATTTCTTGTGGGAAGCAAATACCTCATAAGGATTTTCACTCTTACTGTATTCCTTGCCTAGGCCCTGATCACAACGTTGCTAGCTGTCGGTTTTGTGCTAGATTCAACCAACGCACTATCAAGCGTCGGTTCGATTTTGCATTTCATTACGTTGGCCTAAGATTTAATTTTATAATGCCGGCGGAACAGCTGACAACCGGAGTTTACAAAAAACGCAAAGACAAGGACAAGGATAGGCATCAGATGTCCAAAACTGATAATGAAGCCTCTTCTAGGCCAGTCGCCGGTTCTCATTGAGGCGCTTTCTCAGCCCCTGGCGCCCGCTACCGACTCCCACGTGGAGCCGACTGGGCCTCTAGAAACTCAAGGTATTGGACACTCTGAAATCAATCCCTCAGATGGGTCCAGAGCCGCTGAGCAGGCATCGGCTTCTGAGGGTGTCTTCAGACCTACACAACTATATATTAAGCCATCCTCAGCTTCAAAGACTAAAGCAGCTCTAAAGACAAAGAAACAAGTACAGCATTCTCCTATTCAGACTTCCATGCCTAAAAAACAGATGCTCAAAATGGCCGAAGACCTAATTACTTTGATCAGGGGCTCCCATCCCCCTCCTGATAAGAGGCCCAGGCAAGAGACAGAGTATGATTCTTCTGATCAGGTATCTATTTCCTCTGATTCCTCTTCTGACCAGGATTACTCCATGCTTCCCTATGAGGATTCTGATGCTGAAGAATCCATTCCTGCAGCCTCTCCTCCTGAGGACTATTCCTTTGAGGAAACACTGCATAGTATGAGGGAGCATTTCCACTGGGAGAGCCAAGAATACTCTGAGTCTAAGAAAAGGCTCAGAGACTTCCTGCTACTTCCTCAGCATAGACCCCCTTGCCATTCCTCCTGTTTTAGACATTGTAGATGATGTATTTTCAGAGTCCGGACTATCCCCTGACTCTTTACCCCCTGCACCTGCTAAGCCAGACAGATACTATAGGGTCCCGGATTCTCATAAATTCCTATATAAAAACCCCGCTGCTGACCCAGAAACTATATCTCAGGGTCCCAAGGGGGTTAAGGCTTCCACTGCAAAAAAAACCCTGTCCCCTCTGATAGGGATTCTAGGGCTCTAGACAGATGGGGGAAAAAGGTATACACTTCTGCCACGCTGGCTGTAAGGGCTTTAAATTGTCAATTTCATATGCTTAAATATCAGCAATATTTAATGTCACTACTTAAACAGAAAATGTTGACAAATACTGAATTTTCAGAGAACAAGGAATTGCAGGATTTATTGCATGCAACTGAACAAGTGGGAAAGCATACTTTGCAATGTGGTTATGATTCACTAGATGCGTCTTGCAGAGCCGGTATTACAGGTTCTGTTATTAGAAGACATGCTTGGTTAAAGGAACAAAATCTGCCTGATCATGTTAAAGCAAAATTATTAGATGCACCGTTACAGCATGATACTTTGTTTGGTACTAAAGCAGAAGAGGTGTTAAAATGGAGGATAAAGCAAAATCCATGCAGACAGTCAAGGATTTCTTACAGGTACAGCCACCCAGGTTTAGCAGGAACTGGCCTTCTAAAAATTGGTCCTTTCCAGTCTCAGACAAACCACAAAGAGGCAGAAACAGGCATCCCAGAGGCAGATCTCAGCCCCAAGGCTCATACAGGCCTAAACAATGGGGTGCTCCTACCTCCAAAAGCGGAGAAAACAAATCACAGCCTTACAGGAAACAGTCCCAATGACTTTCCTCTACTAGTTCCAAGCAGTTATCTTTTGACATCCCCCTTAGGGGGACAACTAGCACTTAAATTGGCAAATGGTTACCCAAGACAAATGGGTTCTGAACATAATGTCCCAAGGCTACAGGTTCCATTTTCACACTCTACCAAGGTTAAAGGGCATGCCAGACCTGCCACACAATCAATGGGCAGAGGCACAAAAACAAATTACAGCCCTCATGGACATGAGGGCCATACAGTAAGTACCACAACAAGAGCAGGGGCAAGGATATTACTCCAGACTTTTTCTAGTACCCAGGAAGGACAAAACCTGGAGACAAATTCTGGACCTGTCTGTACTAAATAAGTTTCTGGAATTTCCAAAATTCAAGATGTTGACTCTTCAGCAGCTACTGCCCACGCTGGACAAGAGGGCTTGGCTAGAAACTTTGGACCTAAAAGAGCCATACCTGCATGTCCCAATCAGACAATCTTGCAGAAGATACCTCAGATTCATAGCTGGCTCAATGCATTACCAATTCTCTGTACTGCCCTTTGGCTTATCTACTGCACCCAGGGTCTTTACAAAATGCCTGGCACCAGTAATTGCATTTTGCAGACAAAAAGGGAATTCAAATTTATCCCTACTTGGACGACTGCCTAATTCAAGCAGAGAACAAAGACACTCTTCTAAAGCATCTGGCGTTTGTAAAAAGATTACTAATTGGCCTAGGGTACACAGTAAATGAAAAGAAATCAAAACTAGTGCCCTCTCAAGAGATAATATTCCTGGGTGCAAGCTTAAATACAACTGCCCGGATGGCTTATCTCATGCCATACAAGCAAAAACAACTGACTACTTACTTCAAGAAAATGGCAACAAAAACCCACTTATCTGCAAGGAAAATCCTGCAGGCCTTGGGTTTCGTGGCATCCTGCATTCTACTAATACCATATACCAGACTGCATATGAGGAAACTACAATGGTATCTGAAAAGTGTTTGGACTCAGCATTGCCACAGCCTGGAGACAGTAAATGCACTCATTCCCTGCCTACAACAGGAGTTTCGATGGTGGGCAGAAGCCTGTCACCACAACAAGGGTCTGCCATTCAGTTTACCCACAGCCAGAGAGACACTGACAATGGATGCTTCAGATTATGCCTGGGGGGCCCATATGGCAGGAAAATGTATTCAGGGCACATGGCCTGCAAACCAGATGCATCTTCACATCAATCAAAAAGAGATGCTAGCTGTTCAAAATGCCCTGACAGCTTTCAAGGACCTTCTTCATCCAGGACAATTACTGATAAAGACAGAAAACAGTATGGTCATGTGGTACATAAACAAGTAGGGAGGTACTCATTCCTACCCTCTCTGCAGACAAGCAATGACCTTATGGGACACAGCATTGACCTTTCAAGTTCACCTGCAAGCACGATTCCTGCCAGGAAAAACAAACACTCTGACAGGCAAACTAAGCAGAAACCTCATGGATCCCCACAAATGGAAACTGGATTCACAAGTCTTCAGGATGATAATAAGGACATGGGGCTGCCCAGACATAGATCTATTTATCTCCCCTCACAACTGTCAATTGCAGAGATTTTGCACAAGGATTTACCACAAGCAAGCATGGAAAGTGGACGCCCTATCATTCAGCTGGAACAGTATATGCTTTTCCCCCACTTCCTCTCCTTCCCAGAGTACTCCTAAAGGTCAGACAAGAGAAGCCAAAAATGATTCTGATTGCACTAGACTGGCCACGTCAGCACTGGTACCCAATCCTGAAGAGCTTGTCTCAAGGTCCAGCATGGATAGTGCCTCAAACTTCTCGCTTGCTGACCCAACAAAACAATCCGATCCTGCACAGCCAACTCAGGACCTTAAATCTGGCAGCATGGCGGATAATGTAGCCATTCTGAAAACTCCTTTTTCAAAAGCTGTTATGGATGTTATCTTGGAGGCCAGGAGGCCCAGTACCAGAAAATCTTATGCAGCAAAATGGAAGAGATTCTGTGCTTGGAACCAGGAACTAGGCATTGACACGTCTGTACCAAACATTCCTCAGATTTTACAATACCTGACTGAGATGCTGAACAAAGGCCTTTCTTTCTCATCAATTAAGATTCATGCCTCTGCCATTTCTGCACATTACAATACGGAACCACCTATCTTTTCTCACCCTTTAATAAGGCAGTACCTCAGAGGGGCCAAGAACATTAGGCCTCCAAGGAGAGCACCAATTCCGGCCTGGGACCTCAATTTTGTTTTGGAAAAACTCACACCGTCTCCTTTCGAGCCAGCATCAACAGCGGATATTAAATTCTTATCCTGGAAAACAGCTCTGCTCCTAGCCATTACCTCTGCAAGGCGAGTCTTGGGGTTACAAGCACTCATGGCTGTGGAACCTTTCATAATTTTTCATCCAGACAGGATTTCTCTGAGGACAAACCCTACATTTATGCCTAAGGTGGTGTCCAGTGTGGCCCTCAATCAAACCATTCACTTGCCTACCTTTTACCCAAATTCACAGAACAAGGGTGAAAAAATTCTGCATTGTTTGGACATACACAGGCAATTACGCTTCTACTTGGACAGAACTAAAGCTTTCAGAAAGACTGAGCAACTTTTAGTGTCATATGCTGCAGGATCACAGGGAAAGGCTATCTCAAAACAGACTATTTCTAAATGGATAGGCCATTGCATCCATTTCTGCTATTCTCAACATGGCAAATCAGTGCCTAAGGGCATTAGGCCTCATTCCACCAGAGTAGCAGCCACTTCAGCAGCCTTCCTCAGGGGAGTACCAACCAAAAAAATCTTAGAGGCTGCAACTTGGAGTTCAGTGCACACCTTTACAAAGCACTACCACTTGCCTCTCTACTCGAAGTCCAGAGCAGGCTTCGCCACTCATAGCCTCTCCTAATCCTATTTAGCCCAGCCACCCTTCCTCAGCTTTGGGATTCTACCCAAGAGTAATGACTGCAACAGTGAAACATGATGAACATAGTACAGTTGTGTACCTACCATAAATGTAGATGTTATTCACTGTTGCAGTCCAGGTTACCCACCCACCATCCCCCTTCTCTTTTCTGGGACTTATCTGCACTTCTCTATCCTATACAACCTTTTTGGTGTATTTGCTTGTAGATGAAGGAAATGCTATTTTTGTGCATGCATTTCGTTTTGATATATTTTTCAGCCAACCTATTTGGGGCACCTGACATCTTTGGCAAGAAAAATTGAAGAAAATGGCGTCAGTTGCATCTTTTATACCCTTGGCACACTGACGTCAGGGAAGAGGCGACAGCAACCGACGCCGGACCTAGACTTTGGAATTCTGGCCGACTGTGGGTAGCCTGCCAGCAGGATAACCCAAGAGTAATGACTGCAACAGTGAATACACTCGAACATCTACATTTATGGTAGGTACACAACTGTACTTTTGTGCCCCTCCAGCCATTTGTTGAATCTGGTTTTGAAGGATGATAGAGAATTACTTTGTTTGATGTGCAAGGGGAGTCTGTTTGAAAGGCAGGAGATGCATTTTATTAAGTATTTGTCATAGTACCAGGTGTAAGATGGCAGCAAAGGTTTAGTTGTCTGGAGCAGGTATTAACTTGTACATCTTGTTCTGTTCAGGTGACGTAAACTGAAGAAAAAGGGTCTTTCTTAGCTGAAAAAGCTAAGCAGAGATCTTTCTTCAGGTGCCTATATGAAGTGGAGTACGTTCATAGGTAGGTACTAGGCTATTGGCCTTAGGGCCTATATAAGCCTAGCCAGAAAGGTACACTGGCTGTTGCTACCCAAGAAAATTATTTTCCTGTGCCTCTGTCGAGCAGAGCCACAGAGGTGATCCCCGGGGTGAATTTCCTATTTCCCATCCAATCATCAATATTTTTCTTGAAGATGCTAATGAGGAGCTTTGTTTGATATAGATAGGTAGTTTGTTCCAGAGTATGGGAAGTCTCTGGGACAGGAATCTATCCCTCCAGCATGTTCTGTTTATTGTGGTGACAAGGTTTCGGTCCCTGGAGCATGTACCACGGAGGGATTGGGATTTCTTTAAGTGGAGCATGTCCAACAGCTCTGGGCTTGACATAGCTTTGTATGTTAGGTTGAGATCACCTCTGAGTAGTTGATATGCGACGGAGTAAAGCTGGAGTTTTTGAGATGGTCTGCATAGGGCATCTGTTTGACGCTGGTAATCCTCCTTTCTGAGGCCTTTCCAGTTGTAGATGTCTTGTGACATACATACCAAAAGGGGCATTGTACTTTATAATGGGTCTAATAAGTGACAAGTAGAGGGGAACAATGGCCTCTTTTTTTTTTCCTGGATGAGAAACCTTTTGTGATGAGGTGTGCCACATAGAAGGATTTCCTGACTACTTTGACGATGTGATTATCAAAGGAGAGACTACTGTCCAACTGTGTCCCAAGGACTCTTATCACCCCTTCGGTGTTAAGTAGACTACCACCTATGTGGTAGCTCATGGGTACAGAGTTTTTACCAAAGGGGATGACAGTGCACTTTTTGGCATTGAGCTTGAGGCCATGGCTTTGACACCAGGCATCTGTCTCAGTGATGCCCTTTTGTAGGATGTCCACATCATTAGGAGTTTCAATTATGGCTCCTAGTTTGCAGTCATTTGTGATTGTATGAATTATAGCCTGGTAATACAGGGGTGCTCTCTGGAGCCTTGAACCAGGTCTCCATCACTGCACAGATGCCAATGTTCTCCATTTTAAGGAGTGCCTTGAGTAAATGCATTTTGAGGTTTAGACTTCTGGAATTGAGTAGCATTACCCTCAGATTTTGCTTGCTTGTACCTGTTATGGTGGTGAATTTGTCATTTGAACCTTGCCTAAAAAAGGCATTATAGGGGTGGCAAGAGCCTTGGCCAGTATCCAGAATCCCAAGGGCGACAGATGCAGGCCATCTCTGGCAAAGCATTGTGGTCTGTTGATCATGTCATCCCAGGCAGACAGATACTGGATCCCCTTAGAATGACACCAGAAGCTTAGCCAATTGTTGAGTCATTCATTTTGTCCTTGTACTGTGGTATAATTCTGGGTGATGGCAGGATGCTACTCAGGGCTAGGGTCATACCTGCCTGGGCTACAAGATCAGAGAGCTTCTCCATGTCTCTTTTCATGTAGTCCAGGGAGGTACGTCTCAGATCATTCACAGTAACACGGACAATGACAGAGTCATATTTGTACTTGTTGTGGAGTGACCTAAGTGCGTGTGTTATATGGTGGATCCTGGCACCCGACAGGCAGCTGACAGTAACTTTCTTCTTGTTTAGCCTGGTGAGTGGAATATCCATGTGCCTGACTATAGAGTCACCTATGACTAGAGTGTTGGATATGTTGTGCCTTATGGGCTGTGCTTGAGTGGCACACTGAGTTTGTGTGCTATGTGTCATTTGGGTTGTATTGATGGGTGGAGGTTGCTTGCGTTTCTGCTTTGGAAGAAGTCTCTGTTGCTTGTGCAGATTTTTATTGAGAGCCTCCACGAATGTAGGTGTGTGTTTTGTGTTGCTATGTGTGTGTTTTGGTGGTGTAGGTTTTGAGGGACTATGTGATGAGTTTGGTGTGGTGCAAGTGTTTATCTTCTCCTCTTGACTGTCTAGTCCAGTCTTGGGTGAAAAGAGCTTTGCTTCCAGTTTGGCTATATAAGTGCATCTCTCACAGGTTGTAGTGTTGGGTGGTAGGAGGAGAGGGTTGTCTGTGTACATGAGGCAATTGCTGCATTGCCCCAAGATGCCCAGATTCATCAGGTAGACAGGAGAAAACACCGGGAGATGACCCTTAGACATGCCTGGATAGGTGCTTATTAAGTACTATAAACTGTTTTTCTCTAGACAAGTGATTTAAAGTTGAGTGCTGTAGTAATTTGTAGCTTATTTAGTGCTTACGAGTTCTGAACAAGTGCTGAGCTCAAAGAAACAGATTTGAGTGCTAAAACTAAAAAAAAACTGGCTAGTTCTAAGGGAAAATTTGAAGAGCAGACTTTATGGCGCCAGTAATAGTTTAACTCTAGCTAAGTGGTGATGCATAAAGTGTGTTTTTTTTAATATAACAGTAGCAAATGAGCAAACTGATTTAAACAAGTTAACCAATAAAAAGCTAAAAACTGAACCCCATTCCGGTAATCTTTGATCAGACAAGTTCTAACTGCACACTCCTGCCACTAGGCTGCAGGGGAACCTTCTCCAAAAAAAACATGGTCTGAATTAGTGCTGAAGTTATACAAGCAAAGCTAGATTCAGCAGGTCTGAATTTAGTTTATGCTACAGCAAACAAGGCACCAATTTCAGAAAGAAACAGTTCAAATAAGCAGGCACAATAAGCCTTTAACCAGAAATTCCCAGCTCAGAAGGGCAGAATCTACCCTCTCCTCCCACAAGAGTGCAGACCACACCTTCTTAATGTAAAATAACTGGCCCAAAGCCCAAGTGTTTAAACCAGAACTAATACACTTTTAGAATAACATACACTAAGCCTTCAATCAGCAACTTCCATCTTAGAAGGATGTAAGCTACCTGTCCTGCCACAACAGTGCAGACCACAAACCTTCCTAATGTAAAACAACTGGTCTGAAGCCCAAGTGCTTCAACCAAAAGCTTAGAATAACAGTTATAATCTAATCAGGCTACTACCAAGCAGTAATAACTGCAGCAGAATAAATGCATTAAAGTAGGAAGAACATAAATACAGTAAAAGCAGATGAATAAAGTGCAATTTTTTTATATAACAATAGAAAATGAGCAAACTGATTTAAACAAGTTACCCAATTAACCAGTAAGAAAAGCTCAAAACTGAGCCCTGTTCCAGCAGTCTTCAATCAAAGAAGTTCTAACTGCACACTCCTGCCACTAGGGTGCAGGGGAACCTTCTCCAAATAAGATGGCCTGGATTAGTGCTCAAGTTATACAAACTAAGCTAGATTCAGCATGCCTGAATCTGGTCTTTGCTACAGCAAACAAGGCACACCAATTTCAGAAAGAAACAGTTCCAGTAAACAGGCACAATAATCCTTAAACCAAAAATTCCCAGCTCAGAAGGGCTGAATCTAACCTTTCCTCCCACAAGAGTGCAGACCACAAACCTTCTTAATGTAAAATAACTGGTCTGAAGCCCAATTGCTTATACCAGAACTAATACACTTTTAGAATAACAGACATTAAGCCTTCAATCAGCAACTCCCATCTTAGAAGGATGTAAGCTACCTGTCCTGCCACAACAGTGCAGACCACAAACCTTAATGTAAAACAACTGGTTTGGAGGCAAAGTACTTAAACCAAAAGGCTTAGAATAACAGTTGACTTTAATCGGCTACTACCAAGCAGTAATAAATGGAGCAGAATAAATACAATTGAGTCAGATAAAGCCAAACAGCAACAACAACCAGGAACAGGATCGGTTCTCCACTCAGGGCTGCAACACACAGCACTGTTAAAATGTAGCAAAAAACAAAATGAACCAAACTACAGCAATAAGAAGGCATATAATTCCAATAGATAAACGTTTAATGTTAGTGCTTTCACAGTTCACAATGACTGCTTCATGAAGCAGGATGTAAAAGTTCTGTTAAATCATAGTGAGCTGAGGATGGGGTGAAATTATGGACAAAGATACAAGAGGAAGAGTTAAAAGAGAGATGAGGAAGGAAACCTGCTGAAAAGGTAAAGAAATGAGAATAGTGAGCAGAAGAATAGAGGTGACGAGGAGAAAAGTTATGGTGAGACGGAGAAACGAAGAAGAAAAATAACTTCATGTATGAGGTTTGGGATACAGTGGTTGCATCTCTTGGTATTTCAACAAAAGAGGTAAGAACTTTTATACACATTAACAAAAAGACATATTGTGACTTTTTGTTTGAAACTGGGCAGTTTATGGAAACATTTTTGGAGAAATCTAAAAGCAAGAAATAATGTAATCTTTGGAGCTCGTATGTAGCACAAGCATTTAATAGAGAGACAAAAATGGATTGTTATCCAATTTCGAACTGAAATTGAGAAAGAACTGTTAAAAGACTATGCAGAGAAGTGATAGACATTACACAGTTTATGATAGAGGATTATGGACTGGGGATGCGATTGTGGAGTGATTTTGAAAATGGAAAATGAAAAAGAAAGTTATGCATATTTTGAGTGTGATAAATATTGATGGAAACAGAGGCTATGTTAGATATAGGAGATGACCAAAGACATACTTTTTGTGGAAAAGGTGATCATTTGATTAGCCCTCATGACAAAAAGAAAATGTTTTATTTGTAGGAAGCTGGGCATGAAGCTAAGATGTGCGATATGATTTGTAAAACGTGGGAAAATGTGGCATGCATTGATGGTTTGTGAAGAAAATGTAGAAGGTAAAGAGCAAATACATGAATGTGTAGATAGAAATACAGAAAAAGAATATGGTGAGCAGATTAGTAATAAAAATATATGAACAAATTGAAAATTAAGTGGAAGAAGTGATACAAGAAACAAGTGAAGATGAATATATACATTGGAGAGTGGTGAGAAATAAAAAGACTTCTATAGGAAAAGGGTGAATGATAGAAAGTTTTGAGTGTAGCTGTGAAAGAAAAAAGGTAAATGGTAATGTGAAAGGTGGTAGTTTTATTTATTAAAAGAAAGGTGAGAATCTTGGGTATTACATATCTTTAGGATAAACAATATCAAAAGAAGAATAGATGTTTTAGAGTGGTTAGCATCACTTGATATGCAAATAATCATACTAGAAGGCACACGAATGTTAACAGAAGGATAACAAAATGGAAAAATTATGGGGTGGAAACATTATTTGAAATATGGGAAAAGCATGTTCAGATATTGCAGTGTTATACAATGAAACAATACGTTTTAGCTTATACCATAGTAGAACTAGGTAGAATAAGAGTGATAGAAGAAAGAGACTTGTTTACAATTATTGCAACCTATGCCTATGTTATGATGAAAGAAAGATAAATAATGTTTATAAAAATTGTAAACCATGTTGGAGTGAATGTGGAAATAGAGCCCAGTGTCTGTTATTCTTAAAGTGTATTAGTTCTGGTTTAAGCACTTGGGCTTCAGGCCAGTTATTTTACATTAAGAAGGTTCGTGGTCTGCACTCTTGTGGGAGAAGAGGCTGGATTCTGCCCTTCTGAGCTGGGAATTTCTGGTTAAAGGTTTATAGTGCCTGAATATTTGAACTGTGTCTTACTGAAATTGGTACACCTTGATGTCCTTCAAGGATGCATCTGCAGTCCTAACAAATGGGTTGTCCTGCCTCAGGCAGCCCTCCGGTCGGCCGGATTCCAAAGTCTGGGTCTGGCCTCGGCTGATGTCGCACTTCACCCGACGTCATAGCTGCTGTCAATTGGGTATAAAGGCATCAGCCGACGCCATTTTCCTCAGTCTTTCTTGCCGCGCGATGCCCGAAGCAGAAGCTGTTCGCAAGTGCCGGTCGGTCAGATCCAGAGATTTCTACTACCGAAGACTTCTAAAAAGCTAAGTACCCCGTTGGGGACTCTTTCTTGCCTCAGCTGATGTCAGAAAAAGTAAATAATTGTGTAACTTGTGGGAAACAAATACCTCATAAGGATTTCCACTCTTACTGCCTTCCTTGCTTAGGCCCAGACCACGACGTAGCAGCTTGTCTAGCCTGTGCTTCCCTCAACCGACGGACACTTAGACGTCGGTCGGAGTTTGCGGAGGAGATGTCCTTCAAGGATGCATCTGCAGTCATAACAAATGGGTTGTCCTGTCGTCAGGCAGCCCTTCGGTCGGCCGGATTCCAAAGTCTGGGTCCGGCTTCGGCTGATGTCGCACTTCACCCGACGTCATCTCTGCTGGTCTTCGGGTATAAAGGCATCAGCCGACACCATTTTCCTCAGTCTTTCTTGCCGCGTGGCGCCCGAAGCAGAAGCTGTTCGCAAGTGCCGGTCGGATCCAGAGATTCCTACTACCGAATACTACTTCGAAGATTTCTAAAAAGCTAAGTACCCCGTTGGGGACTCTTTCTTGCCTCAGCCGATGTCAGAAAAAGTAAATAACTGTTTAACTTGTGGGAAACAAATACCTCATAAAGATTTCCACTCTTACTGTCTACCTTGTTTAGGCCCAGACCACGACGTAGCTGCCTGTTTAGCCTGTGCTTCCTTCAACCGACGAACGCTTAGGCGTCGGTCGGAGTTTGCTGAACAGTTTTTCGGCTCAGATTTTGCGTACATTATGCCGTCGGATCCTCCGACTACCCAAATAGTTAAAAACGAAAGAAAAGACCGACACTCGCGGTCCGCGGTTTCAGCGAAACCACGGTTAAGCAAGCGAGTGTCTCGGTTTCGGCCGAAACCGAGAAAACCGGTCAATCCTCAGCCGAATCCATGACTACTACTGAGGCTCCTGCTACCTTAGTTGAATCGGCCTCTGAAGTTTTGCCTACTACTGTGGTTTCTAGTGACTTATCTGACACCATCCCCTTGGATGTCTCTACCCCAGCACGTGGTGCTGCTAGGCCTCCTGCAGCCATGTCTATAAAGGCCTTTGCCAGGGCCAAAGCAGCCAAAACTGCTAAATCAGTGCCTGTTAAGGCCCCCTCACACAGGCACACTTCTAGTTCACAAATGCTTACTCTGGCGGAGGATTTAATCTCCTTAATTAGGGGATCCCAATCTCACCCAGACAGGGCCTCTCAGCCCCCAGAAAAGAGACCTAGAGCAGAGCCCCCCCCAGCCAGTGTCCTCTGATGATTCTTCAGATGACTCAGACATTACAGATCAGCCAGAGGCTCCTTTTTCTACTTATGAAGATTCCGATGCTGATGAATCCATTCCATCTGCCTCTCCACCAGAGGAATTTTCCTTTGGGGAGACCCTACATGCCATGAGAGAACAATTCCAATGGCAGGGACAAGATTTCTCAGATTCAAGAAAAAGGCTTAGGACCTTTCTGCACTTACCACAACATAGGCCCTTAGCTATACCTCCAGTTTTGCCTGTTGTGGATGATGCATTTAATGATGTTTGCACTGCACCTGATTCTTTACCCCCAGCCCCTGCCAAACCAGACAGATTTTACAGGGTGCCACACACTCATCACCACCTTTTCAAGGCCCCACTTGCAGATCCTGAGACTATATCCCAGGGGCCTAAGGCAGTAGCTTCTACCTCAGCAAAAAACCCTCTCCCTTCTGAAAGGGAATCCAGGTCCTTAGAGATGGGGCAAAAAAGTTTACATCTCTGCTACTCTCTCAGCTAGAGCTTTAAACTGTCAGTTTCACATGATCCAATACCAAGAATTTATGCTTGATCAGTTAACTAAGAAATTGTCCTCTGATGAATCCTTAGATAAGAAATATGTTTTAGAAATGGTGAATAACATACAGCAGGTTAGTAACCATTCCTTAAAATGTGGCTATGATGCACTGGAGGCTTCATTTAGATCAGCCATGACTGGCACAGTGATAAGAAGGCATGCATGGTTGAAAGAACAGGTCCTGCCGGATCATGTTAAAGCAAAGCTGTTAGATGCTCCTATGGATAAAGACAGTCTATTTGGTACCTCTGCTCAGCAAGTAATGAAGAAAATGGAAGAGAAGGCAAAATCTGTACAAACAGTTAAGGATTTCTTACAGGTTCAGCCCCCAAGGTTTAGCAGGAACTGGCCTGCCAAAAATTGGTCCTTTCCAGATTCCTCAAAATCTCAGAGAGGCAGGAATAGACACTCTAGAGGCAGAAATCAACCCAGAGGAGGTGCCTATAGAGGATGCCAGTGGCAAGGCAATAACCAGCGAGGCACGGACACAACCACTGCCACTGCAACAGGACAATCACAGTGACTTGGCTCTGACACCGCCTACCAGGGAGCAAATAGCAGCACCTTTAGGCGGAAAGTTAGCCTTATTTTCGAACAATTGGCACTATGTCACAAAAGACAAGTGGATTTTACAAACCATAGACCAAGGCTACAGGTTCCACTTCCACACCTTACCAGTAAAAAGAGGAATGCTAAACCTACCTCCAACTCAAAAAACAGAAGCTCTAAAGCAGGTAGCTCAACTAACAAAGATGAGAGCTGTGGAAAGAGTACCAATAACACAACAGGGCAAAGGATTCTACTCCAGACTCTTTCTAGTTCCAAGAAAAGAGAAAAGTTGGAGACCTATTCTCAACCTGTCCGTCTTAAACACATACATCATCGTCCTAAAATTCAAAATGCTGACCCTACAGCAACTTCTTCCCATGCTGGGCAAGGAGTGTTGGCTGGTAACTCTAGATCTCAAGGAGGCATACCTGCACGTCCCCATTCGACCAAAATGCAGAAGATACCTCAGATTTCTTGCAGGATCAGAGCATTATCAATTCTCAGCATTGCCCTTTGGCTTATCTACTGCACCCAGAGTATTCACAAAATGCCTGGCATCAGTAATCGCTCATTGCAGGCTACAGGGAATCCAAATTTATCCATACCTGGATGACTGCCTGTTACAAGCGGACAACAAAGACAAGCTGACAACAGATTTACAAAGGGTCATTTGCTTACTACAAGCCCTGGGATACACAGTCAATTTAAAAAAGTCAAGACTGATCCCATCCCAGACAAGAACATTCTTGGGTGCAGAATTGGACACAGTAAAACAAATGGCATTCCTGACTGCAGAAAAACAAGAACAACTTCCTCTTTACTTCTTGGCATTAACAAAGCAGAACAAACTAACAGCAAGAAAAGTACTGCAGGCCTTGGGCTTCATGGCATCATGCATAATCCTGATCCCCCATGCCAGACTGCATATGAGAAAGCTACAGTGGTACCTAAAAAATTTATGGTCTCAACACAGGCACAGCTTAGAAACCGAAATCCCACTAATCCCATGCCTGAAACAAGAGTTCCTATGGTGGGCCCAAGCATGCCAGTCAAACCTAGGCTTGCCCTTCCACAACTGTCAAGCAAACCAAACCATCACAACGGACGCCTCAGACCTAGGCTGGGGGGCGCACATGTTGGACAAGTGCATACAAGGATTGTGGACTCCAGACCAGCTGCACCTGCACATAAACCAAAAAGAAATGCTGGCAGTAAAACTAGCAATCCAGAAATTCAGGCCATTCCTCAAAGAAGGCCATTTAATGATAAGGACAGACAACACCACAGTCATGTGGTACATCAACAAGCAGGGGGGCACTCATTCATACCCCCTATACAGAATGACTCTGGACCTTTGGACTATGGCTCTGAGATGCAACATCCAGTTACAGGCAACCTTTGTGCCAGGAAAAGAAAACACCCTAGCAGACATGTTAAGCAGAACCACCTCGGATGCTCACGAATGGATGCTGCACCCGGACATCTTCAAGGCCATCACAAAGAAATGGGGAATGCCACAAATAGACCTATTCGCATCCCCACTCAACCACCAGCTCAAGAAATTCTGCACAAGGACGTGCCACCCTCTTGCATGGAAGGTGGACTCCCTATCCTTCAGTTGGAAAGGCCTGACAGCATATGCATTTCCACCTCTTCCTTTGATACACAAGGTACTACTGAAAATCAAAGAGGAACGCCCAAGGATAATTCTGATGGCTCCGAATTGGCCAAGACAACACTGGTATCCTTTGCTGAGGAGCATGTCACAGGGGAGAATGTGGTCAATACCCCTGATGCCTTTGATGTTAACTCAGAACAACTACAACATCATGCACCCAAACCTAAAAACCTTACAACTGACTGCCTGGAACATCACTTAAGAGCAACTAACCCAGACTTAGTCCAAAGGGTTAAAGACATTATCCTTGAAGCCCGCAGACCTTCAACAAGAAGGAACTATGCAGGAAAATGGAAAAGGTTTGCCACTTGGAGTGCTGAAAGAGGAAAAGATGTGTCAAACATAGACATTGCTAACATCCTGGAGTACTTGGCAGAGCGTCTACATACAGGCCTGTCCTATTCCTCCATCAAGATACATGCATCAGCTATTTCTGCAGAATACAGCTTCGATCCACCTGTCTTCTCACACCCTCTACTCAGGCAATTCCTCAGAGGGATCAAGAATGTAAAACCTCCTAGGAAACCACCACTACCAGCATGGGACTTGAATTTTGTACTAGAAAAATTGACACTCCCACCTTTTGAACCAGCAGCAACAGCAGATCTTCAACACCTATCATGGAAAACTGCTTTCCTACTGGCAATTACTTCAGCAAGGAGGGTTTCAGAACTACAGGCCTTAATGGCAGTACAACCCTTCCTAATCTTCCATCAAGATAGAGTGTCCATGAGAACTAATCCTACATTTATGCCTAAGGTGGTATCCAGAGTGTCTTTAAACCAGGCAATCCACCTACCTACCTTCTTTCCCAACCCACAGAACAGGGGGGAAAGGCTGCTACATACCTTGGATGTACATAGGCAGTTACGCTACTACCTGGACAGAACCAAAAGTGACAGAAAAACTGACCAGCTTTTAGTGGCCTATGCAACAGGAAGGGAAGGAAAAGCAATTTCCAAGCAGACAATCTCCAAATGGATAGGAAATTGCATAAGATTCTGTTACTCCTACCATGGAAAACCAGTTCCACAGGACATAAGACCTCATTCAACAAGGGCTACAGCCACTACCACAGCTTTCTTACGAGGAGTGGCAACCAAGGACATTATTGAGGCGGCTACTTGGACCTCCGTGCATACATTTGCCAAGCATTATAATTTACCTCTATACTCTAGATCCCGAGCAGGGTTTGCCACTGCTGTACTGCAAGTGATCCTAACTACACCATAAATCCTTTTCCTCCTCCCCTACTTTGGCTATGGTATTCTACCCATTTGTTATGACTGCAGATGCATCCTTGAAGGACATAGTACAGTTTTGTACCTACCATAAATGTAGATGTCAGAAAAGGATAGCATCTGCAGTCAGGATTACCCACCCTCCTTCCCCTCTGTGGTACTCCTAGGGTATTTACCCTCCCAATAGCTAGATGGGGGGGGGGGAGTCTCTTATGGTGTATTTGTTTGTATATATGTACATGCATGCTTATTTTTTGTGTTTGCCTTCTACTGTTTTGGAAACATTGGCTTTTCTTCCAAAACTAACTTTCCTAGGGGGCAACTGGCATCTGGGGCAAGAAACACTGAGGAAAATGGCGTCGGCTGATGCCTTTATACCCGAAGACCAGCAGAGATGACGTCGGGTGAAGTGCGACATCAGTCGAAGCCGGACCCAGACTTTGGAATCCGGCCGACCGAAGGGCTGCCTGACGACAGGACAACCCATTTGTTATGACTGCAGATGCTATCCTGTTCGGACATCTACATTTATGGTAGGTACAAAACTGTACTTTTTTTGGTCCCGCTTTTGCTTACAAAATGCCGTCGGAGACTCCGACTTCACAATTAGCTAAAAAGCGTAAGGAAAAGGACTGACACTCGCGGTCCGCGGTTTCGGCCGAAACCACGGTTAAGCCAACCGCGAGTGTCTCTGTTTCGGCTGAAACCGAGTCCTCGGTTCTTCCTTCGGCCGAAAGCATTCCTCCTACAGCCGAGGCCTCACGCAGCATGGCTGAATCTGCTACTGAAATTTCTCCTGCTGTAGCAGGCACCCAGGATTTATCCGATACTATTCCTTTAGACATATCTACTCCTGCACGTGGAGCTGCTATGCCCCCTGCATCCATGTCTATCAAAGCTTTCTCCAGGGCTAAAGCAGCTAAATCTACTAAGGCCTTGCCTGCTAAAACCCCCTCACACAGGCCTAGCTCTAGTTCCCAAATCCTCAGCCTGGCAGAGGATCTCATTTCTTTGATCAAGGGATCCCAACCTCACCCTGACAGGGCCTCTCATCCCCCTCCAGAGCAGAGGCCTAGAGCAGAGCCCCCTGAGCCAGTTTCTACGGATTATTCCTCTGATGATTCAGAAAACTCAAATCCTCCAGAAGGCCCTTATTCTCCATATGAGGATTCTGACGCAGAAGACTCCATTCCTTCTGCCTCTCCTCCTGAGGAATTTTCTTTTGGGGAAACCTTGCATGCTATGAGAGAGCAATTTCAATGGCAGGGCCAGGATTTTTCAGATTCTAGGAAATGGCTAAGGACCTTTTTACATTTGCCACAGCATAGACCTTTAGCCATTCCTCCAGTACTAACAGTTGTGGATGATGCATTTAATGATGCTTGTACTGCTCCTGACTCTCTTCCCCCGGCCCCTGCTAGGCCCGACAGATACTACAGGGTCCCGGACACACATTATCACTTGTATAAGGCTCCTATTGCAGATCCTGAAACTATTTCTCAGGGCCCCAAAGCTGTAGCAACTACCAAAAACCCCCTCCCCTCTGAAAGAGAATCTAGAACATTAGAGAGATGGGGTAAAAAAGTTTATACTTCTGCTACTCTTTTGGCTAGGGCCTTAAACTGTCAATTCCACATGATTCAGTATCAGGAATTTTTGTTAGATCAGCTAAATAAAAAACTATCCTCTCCTGAACCTATAGACCGTAAGTCCCTTCAGGATTTGGTACATAACACTCAGCAGGTCAGTAATCATTCCTTAAAATGCGGCTATGATGCACTGGAGGCTTCCTTTAGATCAGCTGTGACTGGTACAGTGATCAGAAGGCATGCATGGTTAAAAGAGCAATCCTTACCAGACCATGTAAAGTCAAAGCTCCTAGATGCTCCCATGGAGAAACTCAGTTTGTTTGGCTCCCCTGCACAGCAATGTTAAAGAAGGTGGAAGAAAAAGCAAAATCTGTCCAAACAGTCAAGGATTTCTTACAGGTCCAGCCTCCTAGGTTTAGTAGAAATTGGCCTTCGAAGAATTGGTCCTTTCCAGACACCACCAGAGCACAGAGAGGCAGAAATAGGCTCAAGAGGCAGAGGTCAATCCAGAGGTGCCTACAGGGGCGTCAGTGGCAGCCTAACAACCAGAGGAGTACTGCCACAGATCCAGCTACTACCACTTCCACAGGACAGTCACAGTGACTTGGCTCTGATATCGCCTACCAGGGAACAACTGGAAGCACCCTTAGGCGGAAAGCTAGCCTTATTTTCAGTAAACTGGCATTACATTACAGGAGACAAATGGATTTTACAGACAATAGACAAAGGTTACAGGTTTCACTTCCATACTCTACCAAGGAAGAGAGGAATGCCAAACCTACCACCAAACCAAAAAACAAACGCTCTAGGACAAATCAACCACTTACTCAGGATGAGAGCTATAGAAAAGGTACCGTCTATGGAACAAGGACAAGGATTTTATTCCAGACTTTTCCTGGTGCCAAGAAGAGAAAACCAATGGAGACCTATTCTCGACCTGTCCGCTCTGAACACATATCTCATTGTTCCAAAATTCAAAATGCTGACCCTACAGCAGCTTCTTCCCATGCTGGGCAAGGAGTCTTGGCTGGTAACTCTAGATCTCAAGGAGGCATACCTGCACGTCCCTATACAACCAGATTGCAGAAGATACCTCAGATTTCTTGCAGGATCAGAGCATTATCAATTCTCAGCATTGCCCTTTGGCTTATCTACTGCGCCCAGAGTATTCACGAAATGCCTGGCATCAGTAATTGCTCATTGCAGGCTTCAGGGAATTCAAATTTATCCATACCTGGGCGACTGCCTGATACAAGCGGACAACAAGATCAAATTAACAAAAGATTTGGAAAAGGTTATTCACCTACTGCAAGCCCTGGGATACACAGTCAACATAAAAAAGTCAAGACTGGTACCATCCCAAAGGATTACATTCTTGGGTGCAGAGCTGGACACATCAAATCAAATGGCATTTCTCACAGCAGAAAAGCAAAAACAACTACCACTCTATTTCATGGCATTAACAACGCAGAACCAGCTTACAGCAAGGAAAGTCCTGCAAGCCCTGGGTTACATGGCATCCTGCATAATATTGATTCCACATGCCAGACTACATATGAGGAAGTTGCAATGGTACCTAAGGAATTTATGGTCTCAGCACAAGCACAGCCTAGAAACCCAAATTCCAATAATTCCATGCCTGAAGCAAGAATTCCTGTGGTGGGCTCAGGCCTGTCAGTTGAACAAAGGACTGCCTTTCCACAGCCCTCACCCAAGCCAGACTATCACCACGGATGCCTCAGACCTCGGTTGGGGGGCACACATGGTAGACAAGTGTATACAAGGCCTATGGACACAGGACCAGCTGAACCTACACATAAATCAAAAAGAGATGCTGGCAGTGAAACAGGCAATTCAGAAATTCAGACAGGTTTCTTCAACAAGGTCATTTGCAGATAAGGACGGACAACACCACAGTTATGTGGTATATCAACAAGCAGGGAGGCACACATTCATATCCTCTATGCCGGATGGCAATGGATCTGTGGAATGTGGCCCTGAACCTCAACATTCAGCTCCAGGCCATATTTGTGCCAGGAAAAGAAAATACACTAGCAGACACCTTAAGCAGAACTACCACGGATGCCCACGAATGGATGCTGCATCCAGACATCTTCAAATCCATTACAAAGAAATGGGGGCTGCCAGAAATAGACCTGTTCGCATCCCCACACAACCACCAATTGAAAAAATTCTGCACAAGGACATACCACCCACTTGCTTGGAAGGTGGACTCCCTATCCATCAGTTGGGAAAACCTTACAGCATATGCATTCCCACCTCTTCCTTTGATGCACAAAGTGCTACTGAAGATCAAAGAAGATCAACCAAGGATCATACTGATAGCTCCAGACTGGCCGAGGCAGCATTGGTACCCGCTACTGAGGAGTATGTCTCGGACACACGCATGGCCTCTACCTTTAGTGCCTTTACTGCTAACACAGAACAACTTCAAGATCCTGCATCCAAACTTGAAAACACTGCAGCTGGCTGCTTGGAATCTTACATAAGACGAAATAACCCAGAATTATCTCAGAGGGTTAAAGATATTATCCTGGAGGCTCGCAGACCCTCCACAAGGAAGACTTATTCAGCAAAATGGAAAAGATATCTCATTTGGAGTGCAGCAAAAGGAGAAAATGTATCATTGGCAAACATAGCTAACATCCTGGAATATTTAGCAGAACTTTTCCACAATGGCCTGTCTTACTCTTCCATCAAGATTCATGCATCAGCAATTTCAGCAGAATATAACATGGATCCTCCAGTCTTCTCTCATCCTCTACTCAGGCAGTTTCTGAGAGGAATTAAAAATGTAAAGCCTCCAAGGAAGCCACCTTTGCCTACATGGGACCTGAACTTTGTGCTAGAAAAGTTAACACTTCCGCCTTTTGAACCAGCAGCAACAGCAGAATTACAGTTCTTATCTTGGAAAACTGCTTTCCTGCTTGCAATCACTTCAGCAAGAAGGGTTTCTGAATTACAGGCATTAATGGCAGCACAGCCCTTCCTTATCTTCCATCAGGATAGAGTGTCCTTGAGAACTAACCCTAACTTTATGCCAAAGGTGGTCTCCAGGGTATCATTGAACCAAGCAATCCACCTACCAACATTCTTCTCCAACCCACAGAACAGGGGGGAAAGACTACTGCATACCTTGGATGTACACAGGCAATTGCGCTACTACCTGGACAGAACCAAGAACAATAGAAAAACTAACCAGCTTCTGGTAGCATATGCAGCAGGAATGGAAGGAAAAGCAATTTCAAAACAGACAATCTCAAAATGGATAGGAAATTGCATTAGATTCTGTTACTCCTTTCATGGAAAGACAACTCCAGAAAACATCAGACCTCACTCCACAAGGACTACAGCCACTACTACAGCTTTCTTACGAGGAGTGGCTACCAAAGACATTTTAGAGGCTGCTACTTGGAGCTCCGTGCATACATTTGCCAAGCATTATAATCTGCCTTTATACTCCAGATCCCGAGCAGGTTTTGCCACTGCTGTTTTGCAAGGGATCTTAACTACACCATAATCATCTTAGTGCCTCCTCCCCCAGTTTGGCTATGGTATTCTACCCATTTGTTAGGACTGCAGATGCATTCTTGAAGGACATAGTACAGTTTTGTACCTACCATAAATGTAGATGTCCGAGAGGTATGCATCTGCAGTCAGGATTACCCACCCTCCTTCCCCTCTGTGGTACTCCTAGGGTATTTGCCCTCCTTGTAGCTAGCTGGGGGAATCTATTATGGTGTGTTTGTATGTATGTACATACATGTTTATTTTTGTTTACTCTCTGCTGTTTGGAATCATTTGCATTTATCCAAACTTAGCCTTCCTAGAGGGCACCTGGCATCTGGGGCAAGAAACACTGAGGAAAATGGCGTCGGCTGATGCCTTTATACCCAATTGACAGCAGCTATGACGTCGGGTGAAGTGTGACATCAGCCGAGGCCAGACCCAGACTTTGGAATCCGGCCGACCGAATGGCTGCCTGAGGCAGGACAACCCATTTGTTAGGACTGCAGATGCATACCTCTCGGACATCTACATTTATGGTAGGTACAAAACTGTACTTTTGCTGTAGCATAGACTAGATCCAGGCCTGCTGAATCTAGCTTTGTTTATATGCTTGTTGTTTGTTTGCTTGTTATTTCCCTGGAACGCTAATTCCACCTAATACGTGGCTACTCAGCGCTTCTTTGGATCACTAGTGATATCTGCATTGCTTACTGTACTTATTTCCTTGTTTCACTTGAAAGAAAGTTACTGTTTGTCGTTTTTGCATTTAAGTTACCTGTAACACATTGCACTTAAGTTACCTGGCACTTGCTCGCTAAAGCAATTATATAAGTCAGCACTAAAAATTAAAAGCACTACACCCTCACTCCCCACTGGCCCTTGTTTTCAATTATTAAGGAATTCCCAATATTATTCTAGCATGTCCAAAGGTCAGTTGTCAATCTCCTCTCCGGTCCAGCTGGTGAATCTGGGAATCTTGAGGCAATGTTACAACTGCCTCATGTACACAGACAACCCTCTCCTCCTCCCAACAAATTCCAACACATGTGAGAGATGCAACCATATAGCCAAACTGGAGGCTAAGCTCTCTCAACTGAGTACTGGCATAACCAGTCAGGAGGAGAAGGAAACCACACTCACTACAATTCCAGTCTCACATAGACCTACCACGACAGCAAACCAAACACATAATCACACAAAAACATACTCGGAGGCTCTAAATAAAGATCTGTCAAAGCAGCAGAGACCTCCAAAGCAGACACCCAAGCAACCGTTACCCCAAAACAAAACACGTGCAACACATATCTCACAAAGCCAGTATGCCAAACAGTCACAGCCCTTAAGACTAAACAACACACCTGATACACTTGTAATAGGTGACTCTATCGTCAGGCACACTGATGTCCCACTCACCAGGCTGAACAAGGAGAGGGTCACGGTGAGCAGCCTGTCGGGCGCTAGGATCCGCCACATAACACAAGCACTCAGGTCACTCCAAGGCAAGTACAAATATGACTCAGTCATTGTCCATGCTGGTGTGAATGACCTGAGACGTACCTCCCTGGACTACATGAAAAGAGACATAAAGAAGCTCTCTGAGCATGTAGCCCAGGCCAGTATGACCCTGACCTTGAGTAGCATCTTACCCTCACCAAGAATGATGCCACAATATGAAGACAAGATGATCAATTTCAACAATTGGCTCAAGTACTGGTGTCATTCAAAGGGGATCCAATGCCTGTCAGCTTGGGATGATATGCTCGACAAGCCATGATGCTTTGCTAGGGACGGCTTGAACTTGTCACCCCTGGGCTTTTGGATATTGGCAAAGGCTCTTGCTACCCCCATAGTGCCTTTTTTAGGCAAGGCTCAAAAGACAAACCCACCTCCATAGGTATCACAAGGGATAAGAAACTAAGAGTAATGCTACTCAATGCCAGAAGTCTAAACCTCAAGATGCACGCACTCGAAACTCTCCTTAGCATGGAGAACATCGATATCTGTGCAGTAATAGAAACCTGGTTCAGAGCTCCCGAGAGCACCCCAGCACTACCAGGTTATACCTCATACCATGCTTTTCAGGCCCCAAAACTTGGACCGAACCACAAAAGGAGGGGGAGTATCGATATTCATCAAAGATATCCACACCTCCAGGTTGGTGGCAAAGCACGAAGCATCAGAGACTATCCATGTGCAACTAACAGTGGGTAAAACTGCCTTCCAGTTTATAGCCTGCTACAGACCACCCTCCCAAATCCAGGAACCCCACTCAGCCTTTCTGAGAACACTGGAAAATATGAAGGTCTCCCCAAACACCATTATATTGGGCAACTTCAACTACCCAGACATAGACTGGGAGCATTACTCTAGCTCCAACACCCTAGCCCAAAGGTTCCTAGAATTTATAAACTCAAATGCTATGGAACAACTTGTTACCACTCCCACAAGAGGGGAAAACATACTGGACCTGATCATCACCAATATGGGGACTCTATGCTCCAGACCAGAAGTGTATCCCTCACTGGTAAGATCAGACCATAAACTAATCTCATTGGATATTCACATCCCGACCCCACCCCCTGCCCAGAAAACCACAGTGAAAAACTTCTCTAAAGCAAATTTCACACTCCTCAAAACAGAGTTGGAATCCTTCAAAGCCCCCGGGCCTGTGGAAAATACGGCCCAGACCGCAGAATCCTTTATAAACGCAATCTATGAACACCTTCAGGAATGCATGGATCATGCGATCCCAAATAAAACCAAGACCCAATCCTCCAAAGGCAGACGTCCTGTCTGGTGGACCCCAACCATAAACAAGCTATACAATAGAAGGAGGAAGCTACTAAATGATAGAGCAAAATCCCAAAAAGGGAAGGCATCACTGATCAGTATTAGCAAAAAACTACGGGCACTCATAAAATTGTCTAAGGCCAGCTTCGAGAGAAAAATTGCACAGGATACTAAGGATAATCACAAGGCTTTCTTTAGTTATGTTAGGAACCTGGGTGGTAATTCCCAGATATGCTCAGAATTAGTCCAAAATGACAAAAAAATACATTGAACCCACAGACATTGCCAACATTCTAGCTGACAGGTTCAGCGCAAACTTCTCCCACCAAAAGGGCAAATATCTATCCCAGCAGAGTGCTGCCCCCCTGACATCTCTGATGCTCAGGTAAGAGCCGCCCTCTCCAAAGCAAAAAACACAGCATCAATGGGACCAGACCTGGGCTGCGTCCTACATGAACTCCAAGAAGAGCTAAACCCAAACATAAAACTACTGTTCCGTCACAGCCTTACTACAGGATATGTGCCCAAAGAGTGGCGTACAGCAACAGTGGTCCCTCTCCATAAAGGTGGTGCCTCAACGGATCCTGGAAACTATCGCCGCATAAGCCTGACTAGCTTGGTCTGCAAAGCTATGGAAAGGATCATCATGGACCTCGTAAATAAAGATATTGGGGACCTACAGACACTGGATCCTACCCAGTTTGGCTTTGTTAAGGGCAGATCCTGCCTCTTAAACCTGGTTGATTTCTTTGAAACAGTCACCAAGGCCATTGACGAGGGGAAGGTGGTCCACATAGCCTACCTGGACCTCGTAAAAGCCTTCGATACAATACCCCACTCGGGCATTATAGATAAGCTCACCTGCTTAAATATAAACCCCTATGTCACTAGATGGATTGCAAACTGGCTCAAGGACAGAACCCACATGGTTAGAATTGCTGGAGCCATGTCAGACTCCAAACCAGTTACAAGTGGTGTCCCACAAGGCTCAGTCCTGGGACCTCTCTTGCTCGGTGTATATTTCTCGGAGGTACAGGCCAACATGGAAGGACTGTGGCTGACCAAGTTCGCAGATGACTGCAAACTGGGCGCCATAATCTACTCTCCAGCCGACACAAGCATCCTCCAAAAGGGCCTCATAGAAACAGACAACTGGTGCCAGAGCCATGGCCTCAAGCTAAATGCCAAAAAGTGTATAGTCATCCCCTTTGGCAAAACAAAGTGCCCACAAATTACCACATAGGTGGTAATCCATTAAGTACAGAAGAAGTAATTAGGGACCTGGGGACCCAAGTTGATAGCAATCTCTCATTTGACAACCACGTGGCCAAAGTGGTTAGAAAAACATTTTATATAGCCCACCTAATCATGAAGGGATTCGCATCTAGATCAGGGGAGGTCATCGTGCCTCTTTACTCATCCCTCATCACACCCATAATTGAGTACAATGCCCCTTTTGGGATGTACCTTACCAGACACCTGCAGCAACTGGAAAGACCCCAAAAGTACCTCACCAAGAGGATCAAAGGGCTCAAACAGATGCCATATGCTGCCCGGTTAAAGAAACTCCAGCTCTACTCAGTGGCATACCGCCTGTTCAGAGGCGATCTGTGCCTGACGTATAAAGCCATGTCCAACCCGGAATTAATGGACATGCTGCACCTCAGAAAATCCAAATCCCATCGAGCTACGTGCTCGAGAGACTTGAACCTCAGCATTGAAATAAATAGGACATGCTGGAGGGACAGATTCATAACCCAGAGGCTCCCTTCACTCTGGAATAAAATCCCAATCCAGGTTAGGCAGAGTCCCTCATTGACTCTCTTCAAGAGAAATCTTGATGAGTGGATGGGAGATCATAGGTTTACCCCGGGTATCACTTCTGTGTCACTGTTAGACAGAGGCACAGTATACTAACCTCGAAAAAGGGCATAGCAAAATAAATTTAAAATGGGTGGCGAAAGCCAAACACATTCTGACTAGGCTTATAAATGCCCTAGGGCAGATAGCCTAGTATGAACCTATGAACCTATAATAGTGGGAGATTTCCACTGGGATTAAATATATAAAATATATGGGATGAAAAGCATTGGACTTACAAAAAAAGAGATAAAATGGAATTTGATTGTTTTGTAATATCTGGCAGTCTAAAAGTAGAACAGGGAGGAATAAGGGACACAGGATTTTCGTATCATTTAGCTATAGGGGTTGAAGTGCAAGAAAAGGAAAGATAAGATTAGAAAAAGGCATTGAGACTTGATGAAAAAGACTTCAATTAGGAAGACAGAAATGAGATTAACCAATTTTGGAAAGATCATGTGACTTTTTTTTATGAAAACTGGACAAATTGGTGGATAAGTTTTAAAGAAAAGTGTTTTCTGGAATATTAAGCAATGAAAAAGAGGAAAAAAAATAAAATATAAGCAACTAAGCCAGGAGGTGTTTAAAGAAAGAAATTAAGATAATCATTTACGAAAAGGAGAACAGGAGAACATAAAAATGTAATATAAACAAATATATTTTTACAGGGGAAGAAGGAAGAGGTGGCACCATGTTTAACTAGGATTGTAAGAGAAAATGAGAGGCTAATAAGGGTATTGAAGAATAAAGTAGCGAGAGAGAGTGAATATGCAAGAAAAATACTTGAGGTAATAAAGTATAAAGAGAATACATTTAAAAAGGGATATAGAAGACAGACAGAAGTGGAGGTTTAAAAATTAAAGTGTATAATAACAATATGGAAAAATAGAAGTATAGGAGAACCTAATATAATTTTAAAGGAATTTTTTATTTTATTTTTTATTTTACATTTGTTGACCGGGCTAGTCTAGCTGGAGATATTTCCATTTTCAGTAGAGGCCCAAGGAGAAAAGCTCCACAGAAGTAAAACAATTATACATACATAAAAATCAACATACATAACAATAAAACATTTAGTAATCAGGTTAGTAATAACAAAACAGCAAAATTCTTCAAAATTCTTCTAATAAATTAGTATAACATGAATTAATTACTACCACACACAGAGAAATTCCAAATAACATCATACAGGAATAAAAATACTTGGAGGTAAAGATACAAAGATAGTAAGTAACAAAAGTAGAACAATAAGAATGGGGTAAGGAATATGAATGGGTTTGAGGAGAAGAAAGCAAGTTCAGGTAGTTAACAGGGAAAGAAGCAAGGAGAGGATGAAAGGGGAGAAAAGAAAAGCCCAGTGGAGAATAGAGTGAAACCTTGTATATATATTTAATTGCTTCCCATTAGGGGGGCACCTGACATCTGGGGCAAGAAAAACTGATGTAATGGTGTTGGATGCATGCTTTATATCCCTGACTACCTGACGTCATGGAAGATGAGACAGCAACCGATGCAGGACCCAAGACTTTGTTAATCAGGCTGACTGAGGGCTACCTGCAGGCAGATAACCCAAATATGATGACTGCAACAGTGAATACACTCGAACATCTACATTTATGGTTAAGTGTACACAACTGTACTTTTGTAACCCCACTGACTGCTGCAGTGACTCCTCAGTGCAAAATTTACATATCATAAAATGTATGTGAGGTGTGATCATATTTGACATATAAAAATATTTTTTTTCTCCAAATCTTGAGTTTAAAATGGCATACATCACATTAGGAACCACACTTGGTGTGATCCATTCTTGTTGCAGTAATTGAAACTTGTTTACATGCACATTACATAAACTCAAACACTATCTGCACTGTTAAGCCTGTACTCATTTTGTAACAGCAGTCTTCATGTTTTACTACGTTCCACACTGTTAAGCCTGTACTCATTTTGTAACAGCAGTCTTCATGTTTTACTACATTCCACACTGTTAAGCATGTACTCATTTTGTAACAGCAGTCTTCATGTTTTACTACATTCCACACTGTTAAGCCTGTACTTATTTTGTAACAGCAGTCTTCATGTTTTACTACATTCCACACTGTTAAGCCTGTACTCATTTTGTAACAGCAGTCTTCATGTTTTACTACATTCCACACTGTTAAGCCTGTACTCATTTTGTAACAGCAGTCTTCATGTTTTACTACATTCCACACTGTTAAGCCTGTACTCATTTTGTAACAGCAGTCTTCATGTTTTACTACATTCCACACTGTTAAGCCTGTACTCATTTTGTAACAGCAGTCTTCATGTTTTACTACATTTTCATTATTTATCTGCTTCACATTTACACCCTCATGAACATTTCCTTCTGTTTGCATCTGCACTCTCAGTAAGCCCTCCTGTGTTATCTATTTTCTCTTCTTCCTTTCCTTCCTTGTTCCCTTCTGAAATCAGAGCTCTCACCCCCATTACAAGTTTTCTCCAATCAGAGCTCTCACCCCCTATTACAAGTTTTCTGAAATCAGAGCTCTCACCCCCTATTACAAGTTTTCTGAAATCAGAGCTCTCACCCCTATTACAAGTTTTCTCAAATCAGAGCTCTCACCCCCTATTACAAGTTTTCTGAAATCAGAGCTCTCACCCCCTATTACAAGTTTTCTGAAATCAGAGCTCTCACCACTATTACAAGTTTTCTCAAATCAGAGCTCTCACCCCTATTACAAGTTTTCTCAAATCAGAGCTCTCACCCCCTATTACAAGTTTTCTGAAATCAGAGCTCTCACCCCTATTACAAGTTTTCTGAAATCAGAGCTGTCACCCCCTATTACAAGTTTTCTCCAATCAGAGCTCTCACCCCCTATTACAAGTTTTCTGAAATCAGAGCTCTTACCCCTATTACAAGTTTTCTGAAATCAGAGCTGTCACCCCCTATTACAAGTTTTCTCCAATCAGAGCTCTCACCCCCTATTACAAGTTTTCTGAAATCAGAGCTCTCACCCCCTATTACAAGTTTTCTCAAATCAGAGCTCTCACCCCCTATTACAAGTTTTCTCAAATCAGAGCTCTCACCCCTATTACAAGTTTTCTCCAATCAGAGCACTCACCCCCTATTACAAGTTTTCTGAAATCAGAGCTCTCACCCACTATTACAAGTTTTCCCTCTGTTGCCCCCCCCCCCTTTACAGACTGGATCTCATTTCTGTTTTAATCCAGCCCTGTCTACTTGCGTTATTCATTGTCCTGTCCTCTCTCATTGCACTTGGCCAAAGTATGGAAGTGAAAGGATATTGATAATTTCCCATTTAAGCAGCCTGCCTTTAACAATGTTTCTCTTCTTTCATTTCTACCTGTCATCTCCCCAAGTAAAGCATAATAACCATCCCTCTGCAATATATTTGTAGTGCATGCAGTGCCATCATTACATCTTTGTAGTGCATGCAGTGCCGTCATTATATCTTTGTAGTGCATGCAGTGCCATCATTATATCTTTGTAGTGCATGCAGTGCCGTCATTATATCTTTGTAGTGCATGCAGTGCCGTCATTATATCTTTGTAGTGCATGCGGTGCCATCATTTTAAGCAGCCTGCCTTTAACAATGTTTCTCTTCTTTCATTTCACATCACTAGTCGTAATAACTCACAAATAGAGATCGTACACTCTGCCAAACTTCTTGGTGTCACCATAGACAGTCAGCTAAAATTTAACTCCCACATTCAGCAGAATATCAAAAAAACACACATAAAACGTGACCTACTTTACAGAAATCACCACTTCCTCTCTCCTTCCTCTAAGCTAACTCTTGCCACTACCCATCTTCTTCCCTCTCTCATGTATGGCTCTCCCTTGCTCACTAACTTATCCTCCACACTTACCTCCAAACTAGAGATGTTACAATGTTACAACAACATTTCTCGATTTGCCACAGGCGTTATCCTCCTCACTTACCTCCAAACTAGAGATATGTTACAATGTTACAACAACATTTCTAGATTTGCCACAGGCGTTATCCTCCTCACTTACCTCCAAACTAGAGATATGTTACAAAGTTACAACATTTCTAGATTTGCCACAGGCGTTATCCTCCTCACTTACCACCATACTAGAGATATGTTACAATGTTACAACGACATTTCTCGATTTGCCACAGGCGTCAAATCCTCCTCACACCATTGCAATTCCCTTCATTCCCTTAACTGGCTTGAACTGCCCAACCTACTTGACTTTCACCAACTAACCACAGCACACAAATTAGTATTCCAACCCTCAAACTGCCCTGCACTATCCAACATACTGCAAGCATATTCCCCTCCCAGACCTCTTAGATCCTCTCACCAAAACCTGCTGACCATTCATAAACCCAAGCGCCCAGCTGGCCAGCTACTCTTATCCTGTACCCTAGCAAAAAATGGAACTCTCTTCCCTCCAGCCTACGGACCTGCAATAACCTCAATAGCTTCAAATCTCAACTTCATTCCTACTACTTACTTAACAGGAAATGCAACTGCTCTCTTCCTCCTTTGCCTCTCAAACCCTCCTCTCTCCTTACCCCTGGCTAACCTCTCCTTACTTCTCAACCTCTCTTCTCCTAACCCACTCTTGATTATTAATTTATTTCTTATAACAAATTGCTTCCGCCAACTTCTATACTATATACTCTCTTCTTCTGAACTATTTGTTCATTCTGCTGTTTATCACATTGACATTGAATCAAACTGTTTGTGTCTTTTGTTTGATCTTTTTATTATGTACTATTTATTTTTTATACTATGTATGTTTTACTTTGATTTTAAAATGTATCTAATTAGATTTGTGGAGCTTTTCTCCCCGGGCCTCCACTGAAAAATGGGTTCCCTGAGCCCAGTGAACCTCCCCGGTCATCAAACTGGAAATAAATAAAATAAATATATCTTTGTAGTGCATGCGGTGCCATCATTATATCTTTGTAGTGCATGCGGTGCCATCATCATATCTTTGTAGTGCATGCAGTGCCATCATTATACTCCAATATTGGGAAAAAGACAACCTAGTTGTGCGCTACTGTAGCTCAAGGCCTGATATTAGTGCTTTTAAAGCTGCTTAACAATTGAGCACCCTTCTAAGCATTGCTAATATTGACTCTCACGGTAGACACTGAGCACAACTAGTGCTCACTAAGGTCTTGTAAAGCACTTTGCACTTTTTTTTCTGCAGCCTGTAGGACGTGGAGCAGATAAAGTTCCACTCACTACAAAGAATTATGATTGGGTTTCCGATCGTAACCATGTCATTATGTGTTTCCGATTGTAACCATGTTATGTGCTATTGACATGGATGCAATTCTGACTGGGTTTCCGATCGTAACCATGTTATGTGCTATTGACATGGATGCAATTCTGATTGGGTTTCCGATCGTAACCATGTCATTATGTGTTTCCGATTGTAACCATGTTATGTGCTATTGACATGTATGCCAAGATTCACCTCTTGAGGATTGAGGTTGAGATGACTTTCTTGGCATCCATATCTTGAACACACAATAATCTGGTTACATTGGAAACCCAATCGTAATGCTGTATATTATGTAACTAACTACGGACAGCTTTTTATTTTCTCTCATTATTTCTACATTGTTGTGCATACGCACCACATTATATTATTAAATTCTTTTCCCTGCCTATCTAACGCACTGGATTCTCCCACTGACCCTCCTCAGCTGATCATTTTAGAGTCCTGTACTACATAAACAATAAATAGATATGTTCTGGCTGCACTACATAAACAATAAATGGATATGTTCTCGCTGCACTACATAAACAATAAACAGATATGTTCTGGCTGCACTATGTAAACAATAAATGGATATGTTCTGGCTGCACTACATAAACAATAAACGGATATGTTCTGGCTGCACTACATAAACAATAAATGGATATGTTCTGGCTGTACTACATAAACAATACACAGATATGTTCTGGCTGCACTACATAAACAATAAACGGATATGTTCTGGCTGCACTACATAAACAATAAACGGATATGTTCTGGCTGCAATACATAAACAATAAACGGATATGATGTCCTTCAAGGATGCATCTGCAGTCATCACATATGGGTTGTCCTGCCTCAGGCAGCCCTTCGGTCGGCCGGATTCCAAAGTCTGGGTCTGGCGTCGGCTGATGTCGCCCCTTCCCCGACGTCACAGCGCCTAGGGTATAAAAGCGTCAGCCGACGCCATCTTCCTCAGTCTTTCTTGCCGCGTGGTGCCCGAAGCAGAAGCAGTTGGCAAGTGCCGGTCAGCCAGCTCCAGTAAAATCGCTATCCGAAGACTTCAAAAGCTAAGTACCCCATTGGGGACTCTTTCTTGCCTCAGCCGATGTCAGAAAAAGTTAATAATTGTTTAACTTGTGGGAAACAAATACCTCATAAGGATTTCCACTCTTACTGTCTCCCCTGCTTAGGCCCAGACCACGACATCTTGGCCTGTTCAGCCTGCGCTTCCTTCAACCGACGCACTCTTAGACGTCGGTCGGAGTTCACAGAAGAGTTTTTTGGGGATAGTTTTTCATGCAAAATGCCGTCGGAAACCCCGACATCACATTTAATTAAGAAACGGAAAGACAAGGACCGACACACGCGGACCGCAGTTTCGGCTGAAACCGCGGCTAGGCCTACCGCGAGTGTCTCTGTCTCGGCTGATACCGAGTCCTTGGAACTTCCGAACCCTGATTTAATACAACCGACAGACTCGGTCCCGGAGGCCCCTACCGAGTCGGTTACAGAATTGCCTTCCAAAACTGGTGTATTGGAATCTTCCGACACCATACCTTTAGACAAAGCTACACCAGCACGTGGTGCAGCCAGGCCTCCTGCATCAATGTCTATTAAGGCCTTCACCAGGGCTAAAGCTGCAAAGCACACTAAAGCCATGCCTCCCAGGGTTATTCCTCAGGGACCCTCTTCTAGTTCACAGATTCTAACCTTAGCAGAGGATCTTATCTCTTTAATTAGGGGCTCTCAGCCCCATCCGGACAGGGTCTCCCAACCCCCTCTAGACAAAAGGCCCAGGGTGGATCCCCCTGATCCCCTTTCCTTAGAGGAGGCCTCTGCTGGCTCGGATCACTCAGACTACCAGGAGGAGGCTTATTCAGCCTACGAGGATTCGGATGCAGAGGAATCTATTCCCTCAGCCTCCCCTCCTGAAGAGCTTTCCTTTGGGGAGACCCTTCACACTATGAGAGAGCATTTCAAATGGCAGGGCCAGGAATATTCTGATTCCAGGAAAAGACTAAGAACTTTTCTTCATTTACCTCAGCATAGACCTTTGGCTATTCCTCCTGTTTTAAATGTCATTGATGATGTGTATTCTGACTCTAGTATGACCCCTGACACTCTGCCTCCGGCCCCTGTTAAGCCCGATAGGTATTACAGGGTAACAAAAACCAAATGAAAGGAGATGAAAAGTGAACTGAAGGGTGTGAGCAGGCAGTTCTTTTGTACTACTGCTAATGAGCCAAAGCAAAGACAAGTTTGTGTTTAAGAAAAAAATCAGAATTGACCAAGAACTGCTCTGAAACTGAATTGTTTTTCTGAGGAAGGAATTAAACGCAGTTTTGGTGTTACAAGCGTTAAATAAACCAGTTTTTCTACATTCTACCTCCATTTTTTGGATTATTTCAACTATTATATTGACTTCCATCTGGAATTGTACAGCTTGGGTCTCACACCCTTATTTGGTCTCCAAAGTGAACATTTTGTTTGGTTTAGGTATTACAGGGTCCCGGACACACATAATTGTCTTTACAAGGCCCACTCTGCTGACCCTGAAACTATTTCACAGGGCCCTAAAGGGGTTGCAGCTGTTACTACTAAGAACCCACTCCCCTCTGCAAAGGAGTCTAGAGCCTTAGAGAGACGGGGTAAAAAAGTGTATACTTCTGCCACTCTTGCTATGAGGGCATTAAATTGTCAATTTCATATGATACAGTATCAAGAGTATTTGTTAGAAGAAATGCATAAGAAATTGTCTTCTACTGAACCCCTTGACCGTAAATCCCTTCAGGATCTGGTACATAACTCCCAGCAGGTTAGCAACCATTTCTTACAGTGTGGCTATGATGCATTGAAGCTTCATGTAGGTCAGCAATGACAGGTGTTGTCATATCGTAGGCATGCTTGGCTGAAGGAACAATCTCTGCCAGACCATGTTAAAGCTAAGCTTTTGGATGCTCCACTGGAAAAGCAAAAGTTATTTGGTTCCACTGCTCAAGAAGTCCTAAAGAAATTTGAGGAAAAGGCAAAATCTGTACAAACAGTTAAGGATTTTCTTCAAGTCCAACCGCCTAGATTCAGCAGAAATTGGCCTTCCAAGAATTGGTCCTTTCCAGACACAGAAAGATTTCAAAGGAGCAGGAACAGGCGTGCCAGAGGTAGAGGGCAAGCTGGGGCTCCTACAGAGGCTGTCAATGGCAACCTCCAATCCAGACAGGCAGTTCAGGACCTGCAACTGCTGCACAAGGACAATCTCAATGACTTTGCTTTGACTCCCAACCAGGGCTCAATTAGAAGCACCTTTGGGCGGAAAGCTTTCTTTATTCTCAAAAAATTGGCACAGCATTACAAGAGACAAATGGACACTCCAAATAATAGACAACGGATACAGGTTCCATTTCCACACATTGCCAAAAATAAAAGGCATGCCAGGTCTGCCACCAAATTAAAGGGCAGAGGCTTTGAAGCAAATCTCAAACTTACTACAAATGAAAGCCATAGAAAAAGTTCCTATTTCAGAACAAGGCCAAGGATTTTACTCCAGGCTATTCCTTGTTCCAAGAAAAGAGCATCAATGGAGACCAATTTCGACTTGTCTGCACTGAATACCTATCTCATTGTGCCAAAATTCAAAATGCTGACTCTACAGCAACTCCTTCCCATGCTGGGCAAGGGGTCTTGGCTGGTGACTCTAGACCTCAAGGAGGCATACCTGCATGTCCCTATCAGACAAAGTTGCAGAAGACACCTCAGATTTCTTGCAGGGTCAGAGCATTATCAATTCTCAGCATTGCCCTTTGGCTTATCTACTGCACCCAGAGTATTCACGAAATGCCTGGCATCAGTAATAGCACACTGCAGACTTCAGGGATTCAAATTTACCCATATCTGACCACTGCCTTATACAAGCGGACAACCAACAAACTTTGATAAAGGATTTAAATTATGCCATCAATCTTCTACAGGCCTTGGGATATACAGTCAACATGCACAAATCAAGACTTGTTCCATCCCAAAGAATAACCTTTCTGGGTGCGGATCTAGATACAACCACCCAAATGGCTTATCTCATAGAAGAAAAAGTCAGCTACCGGATTACTTCAAGAATCTGACAAGACAAACTCAGCTGACTGCAAGGAAAATCCTGCAGGCCCTGGGTTACATGGCATCCTGTATTCTTTTGGTTCCACAAGCAAGGCTACATATGAG
Organism: Protopterus annectens; assembly: GCF_019279795.1. NCBI lineage: Eukaryota > Metazoa > Chordata > Ceratodontiformes > Protopteridae > Protopterus > Protopterus annectens. The sequence continues at coordinate 5,327,520 of NC_056747.1, read as the reverse complement.
AAAACTACAGTGGTACCTAAAGAGTTTATGGACTCAGCACAGTCACAGTTTGGAAACTTTAATCCCACTCATTCCATGCCTTCACAAGGAATTTCTGTGGTGGGCTCAGGCCAGCCAGTCCAACAGAGGGGTTGCCCTTCACAAAGCCAAAAACCTCCCAAACTATTACAACGGACGCTTCAGACCTAGGTTGGGAGCACACATGGAGGGCAGAGGTATCCAAGGACAATGGTCACGAGGAGCTACGATGCACATAAATCAAAAAGAAATGCTAGCAGTGATGCATGCAATCGAGGCCTTCAAACTCTTTTCCTGGCCCCCTCAAAAAAAGGCCACCCTTTTTCTAAAAAAAAAAACCCTTAGAGAGCATTTCAAATGGCAGGGCCAGGAATATTCTGATTCCAGGAAAAGACTAAGAACTTTTCTTCATTTACCTCAGCATAGACCTTTGGCTATTCCTCCTGTTTTAAATGTCATTGATGATGTGTATTCTGACTCTAGTATGACCCCTGACACTCTGCCTCCGGCCCCTGTTAAGCCCGATAGGTATTACAGGGTAACAAAAACCAAATGAAAGGAGATGAAAAGTGAACTGAAGGGTGTGAGCAGGCAGTTCTTTTGTACTACTGCTAATGAGCCAAAGCAAAGACAAGTTTGTGTTTAAGAAAAAAATCAGAATTGACCAAGAACTGCTCTGAAACTGAATTGTTTTTTCTGAGGAAGGAATTCGAAAACGCAGTTTTGGTGTTACAAGCGTTAAATAAACCAGTTTTTCTACATTCTACCTCCATTTTTTGGATTATTTCAACTATTATATTGACTTCCATCTGGAATTGTACAGCTTGGGTCTCACACCCTTATTTGGTCTCCAAAGTGAACATTTTGTTTGGTTTAGGTATTACAGGGTCCCGGACACACATAATTTTCTTTACAAGGCCCACTCTGCTGACCCTGAAACTATTTCACAGGGCCCTAAAGGGGTTGCAGCTGTTACTACTAAGAACCCACTCCCCTCTGCAAAGGAGTCTAGAGCCTTAGAGAGACGGGGTAAAAAAGTGTATACTTCTGCCACTCTTGCTATGAGGGCATTAAATTGTCAATTTCATATGATACAGTATCAAGAGTATTTGTTAGAAGAAATGCATAAGAAATTGTCTTCTACTGAACCCCTTGACCGTAAATCCCTTCAGGATCTGGTACATAACTCCCAGCAGGTTAGCAACCATTTCTTACAGTGTGGCTATGATGCATTGGAAGCTTCATGTAGGTCAGCAATGACAGGTGTTGTCATACGTAGGCATGCTTGGCTGAAGGAACAATCTCTGCCAGACCATGTTAAAGCTAAGCTTTTGGATGCTCCACTGGAAAAGCAAAAGTTATTTGGTTCCACTGCTCAAGAAGTCCTAAAGAAATTTGAGGAAAAGGCAAAATCTGTACAAACAGTTAAGGATTTTCTTCAAGTCCAACCGCCTAGATTCAGCAGAAATTGGCCTTCCAAGAATTGGTCCTTTCCAGACACAGAAAGATTTCAAAGGAGCAGGAACAGGCATGCCAGAGGTAGAGGGCAAGCTAGGGGCTCCTACAGAGGCTGTCAATGGCAACCTCCAATCCAGACAGGCAGTTCAGGACCTGCAACTGCTGCACAAGGACAATCTCAATGACTTTGCTTTGACTCCGCCAACCAGGGCTCAATTAGAAGCACCTTTGGGCGGAAAGCTTTCTTTATTCTCAAAAAATTGGCACAGCATTACAAGAGACAAATGGACACTCCAAATAATAGACAACGGATACAGGTTCCATTTCCACACATTGCCAAAAATAAAAGGCATGCCAGGTCTGCCACCAAATTAAAGGGCAGAGGCTTTGAAGCAAATCTCAAACTTACTACAAATGAAAGCCATAGAAAAAGTTCCTATTTCAGAACAAGGCCAAGGATTTTACTCCAGGCTATTCCTTGTTCCAAGAAAAGAGCATCAATGGAGACCAATTCTCGACTTGTCTGCACTGAATACCTATCTCATTGTGCCAAAATTCAAAATGCTGACTCTACAGCAACTCCTTCCCATGCTGGGCAAGGGGTCTTGGCTGGTGACTCTAGACCTCAAGGAGGCATACCTGCATGTCCCTATCAGACAAAGTTGCAGAAGACACCTCAGATTTCTTGCAGGGTCAGAGCATTATCAATTCTCAGCATTGCCCTTTGGCTTATCTACTGCACCCAGAGTATTCACGAAATGCCTGGCATCAGTAATAGCACACTGCAGACTTCAGGGGATTCAAATTTACCCATATCTGGACGACTGCCTTATACAAGCGGACAACCAACAAACTTTGATAAATGATTTAAATTATGCCATCAATCTTCTACAGGCCTTGGGATATACAGTCAACATGCACAAATCAAGACTTGTTCCATCCCAAAGAATAACCTTTCTGGGTGCGGATCTAGATACAACCACCCAAATGGCTTATCTCACAGAAGAAATACAAAGTCAGCTACCGGATTACTTCAAGAATCTGACAAGACAAACTCAGCTGACTGCAAGGAAAATCCTGCAGGCCCTGGGTTACATGGCATCCTGTATTCTTTTGGTTCCACAAGCAAGGCTACATATGAGAAAACTACAGTGGTACCTAAAGAGTTTATGGACTCAGCACAGTCACAGTTTGGAAACTTTAATCCCACTCATTCCATGCCTTCACAAGGAATTTCTGTGGTGGGCTCAGGCCAGCCAGTCCAACAGAGGGTTGCCCTTCACAAAGCCAAAACCTCCCAAACTATTACAACGGACGCCTCAGACCTAGGTTGGGGAGCACACATGGAGGGCAGAGGTATCCAAGGACAATGGTCACGAAAGGAGCTACGCATGCACATAAATCAAAAAGAAATGCTAGCAGTGATGCATGCAATCGAGGCCTTCAAACTCTTTCTCCATCAAGGCCACCTACTAATAAGGACAGACAACACCACAGTTATGTGGTACATAAACAAGCAAGGAGGTACCCATTCCTACCCTCTTTGCAGACTGGCAATGAATCTATGGGATCTTTCCTTGAAACTCAATATACAGCTACAAGCTCAGTTTGTGCCAGGGAAAGACAATACACTGGCGGACAGCTTAAGCAGAAATATCATGGATGCTGCACCCAGACATCTTCCAACAGATAACACAATCTTGGGGGAGCCCGGACATAGATCTATTTGCTTCCCCCCACAATCATCAACTGAAGAAATTCTGTTCAAGGACATACCACCCACAAGCATGGAAAGTGGACGCCCTCTCTTTCAACTGGAGAAATCTGACAGTGTATGCATTTCCGCCTATCCCATTAATGACCAAGGTGTTACTGAAGATCGGTGCAGAGCAGCCAAAAGTGATTCTGATAGCTCCAGACTGGCCAAGACAGCACTGGTACCCACTGCTAAGAAGCATGTCACGTACGAAACCATGGCCTCTACCTCTATGGCCACTTCTACTGACACAGCACAGATACAAAACTCTACATTCCAACCTGAAAACATTGCAACTAACAGCGTGGAGAATACCTTGACTCCTCCTCAGGATAAACTATCCCAGAGAGTGAAGGATATTATAATGGAAGCTCGCCGCCCTTCCACAAGAAAGGCATATTCAGCAAAATGGAAAAGATTTCTCATCTGGAACACCACAAAGGGCCTAGATGCGAAAGTGATGAACATGGCACATATCCTGGAATATTTGACAGAAATGTTTCACAATGGTCTGTCTTACTCTTCTATTAAGATTCATGCTTCAGCAATTTCAGCAGAGTACAATACTGACCCACCTGTCTTTTCTCATCCTCTCCTAAGACAGTTTCTAAGAGGAATCAAAAACATCAAACCTCCTCGAAAACCACCTCTACCTGCTTGGGACCTTAACTACGTGTTGGAAAAACTAACACTGCCTCCATTTGAACCAGCAGCATCTGCAGATCTACAGTACCTTTCATGGAAGACTGCTTTCCTTCTGGAAATAACCTCAGCAAGAAGGGTTTTGGAATTGCAGGCCCTGATGGCAGTTCAGCCATTTATTATTTTTCACCAGGACAGAGTTTCATTAAGAACTAGTCCTACTTTTATGCCATAGGTGGTATCCAGAGTTTCATTGAATCAAGCCATTCACTTGCCTACCTTCTTCCCAAATCCACAAAACAAAGGGGAGAAACTGCTGCACACCCTGGACATTCACAGACAGTTGCGCTACTACTTGGACAGAGCTAAAGGTTTCAGAAAAACTGACCAGCTGCTGGTAGCATATGCTGCTGGTACTCAAGGAAAAGCAATTTCCAAACAGACTATTTCAAAATGGATAGGAAATTGCATTCGCTTTTGTTACTCATTTCATGGAAAGTCTGTACCAGCTAACATTAGACCTCATTCTACAAGAGCCACAGCCACCTCCACAGCCTTCTTAAGAGGGGTGGCTACAAAGGACATTTTAGAAGCTGCCACATGGAGCTCCGTGCATACATTTGCCAAGCATTACAATTTACCTTTATATTCCAGATCCAGAGCAGGCTTTGCTACGGCTGTCCTGCAGGGTATCTTAGCTACACCATCCTTTTCTTAGTTCCTCCACCCCCAGATTGGCTATGGTATTCTACCCATATGTGATGACTGCAGATACATCCTTGAAGGACATAGTACAGTTTTGTACCTACCATAAATGTAGATGTCCGATAGGTATGCATCTGCAGTCAGGTTTACCCTCCCTCCTTGCCCTCTGTGGTATTCCTAGGGTGCTTACCCTCTATTAGCTAGCTGGGGGATCTATTATGGTGTATTTGTTTTACATATATATATATATATATATATATATATATATATATATATATATATATATACATATATATATATATATATATATATATATATATATATATATATATATATATATATATATATATATATATATATATATATATACATATATATATATATATATATATATATATGTAAATATTTTTGCAAATGTTTGGATTTTTATTGCATTTCTCCAAATTTAGCCTTCCTAGAGGGCACCTGGCATCTGGGGCAAGAAAAACTGAGGAAGATGGTGTCGGCTGATGCTTTTATACCGTAGGTGCTGTGATGTCGGGGAAGGGGCGACATCAGTCGACGCCGGACCCAGACTTTGGAATCCGGCCGACCGAAGGGCTGCCTGAGGCAGGACAACCCATATGTGATGACTGCAGATGCATACCTATCGGACATCTACATTTATGGTAGGTACAAAACTGTACTTTCTGGCTGCACTACATAAACAATAAACGCATTGTTCTGGAACACTTAATGGCGTCACCATTTCCCATGCCTCATTCTACTTTTCATCGTCTTCATCTTTTCTTTACCACCAACTTCCTTATTTTATTAAAGCTGATCACTTTGTCTGGCAGGTATCACAGAGATTTAAGGCTGTGAGTTTTGGTTCTTGTGGTACAAAGTTTGATTCCTTCATCCCTGATTTGTCTACTGTATAATCTTAAGCAACTTAAGCAAATCACTTAACTGGACAGTGTGTGGCAGAATCTGGGAATTTGAGTTCAGCTCCTCACTGGTCCCCTAGACTGCAAGCCAAGTAACTACCTATGAACTTCTCCTTCCTCTTCAACGTTCTTGTATGTCTTCCTTAGCCTTCTTTTTTCTGTTTCTCTTCATTTGTGCTCTTTTCCTTGTGTTCTGTCTTTGTTGTCTGTTCTGCCTTCTTTTCTTTCCTGCCCTATCCTTCTGATCACTTCTTTGGATGCTAAGTAGTCCTCCACTCTCAAAACCAAGTCCTCCCTTACCTCTTAATAAGTTAAATATTGTCCTTTCTTCGTGCATCTGCTCTACATACATCCGCCCTTTTCCCATTCTGATAATACATTCCTAAGGGAGTAGTTCAGTGTGCTGTCTGCTGTCTTTAACAAAACTATTTTTTTTTCACAACATTTGATATTGAGTGCTCAGTTTATCAAATGTCGGGTGTGCGTAAGGTATGTAGTTTGTTTTTCATATGGTGCGTGGGTTGTGTGTGTGTTTGTTAATGTTGAAAATGTCATATATTCTGAGAGTTTCAGCATTTGTGTTGGGTATTCATATGTGATTTTTGTAGGTTAGAGTAATGGCTATAAAACGGGATAGCTTTAGTGTTGTGCATGTGTGTTATATATAGGAAGTATGTCTGAGTGCATGAGGGGATAGCGTAAGTGTTATGCACGGTATGTATGCCTGAGTGTCTAGAGTGTACTGGTACTGTTAGGGAAATGTTTTTTCATATGGCAGTACAATAGGCTCCAAGATTGTCAGGATAAAGTCCCAGTTAATAGTCTCAAGTACCTTCTGCCCCTTACAAGTAAAACATCTTCCCCTTTTACCTTGTTATGCACGGTATGTATGCCTGAGTGTCTAGAGTGTACTGGTACTGTTAGGGAAATGTTTTTTCATATGGCAGTACAATAGGCTCCAAGATTGTCAGGATAAAGTCCCAGTTAACAGTCTCCAGTACCTTCTGCCCCTGCAAGTAAAACCTCTTCCCCTTTTACCTTGTTATGCACGGTATGTATGCCTGAGTGTCTAGAGTGTACTGGTACTGTTAGGGAAATGTTTTTTCATATGGCAGTACAATAGGCTCCAAGATTGTCAGGATAAAGTCCCAGTTAATAGTCTCCAGTACCTTCTGCCCCTTACAAGTAAAACATCTTCCCCTTTTACCTTGTTATGCACGGTATGTATGCCTGAGTGTCTAGAGTGTACTGGTACTGTTAGGGAAATGTTTTTTCATATGGCAGTACAATAGGCTCCAAGATTGTCAGGATAAAGTCCCAGTTAACAGTCTCCAGTACCTTCTGCCCCTTACAAGTGAAACCTCTTCCCCTTTTACCTTGTTATGCACGGTATGTATGCCTGAGTGTCTAGAGTGTACTGGTACTGTTAGGGAAATGTTTTTTCATATGGCAGTACAATAGGCTCCAAGATTGTCAGGATAAAGTCCCAGTTAATAGTCTCAAGTACCTTCTGCCCCTTACAAGTGAAACCTCTTCCCCTTTTACCTTTTCTCTCACACCATCTGATAAATTTAACAATTTTCAATGATGACTGGATGACCAGTCTTTGATAAAACCATCTTGTGATTCCACCACTACACTTGGTAATGGGGCATCCTGCGTCCAGGTTATGTACCCATTAGGGGTCCCCTTACTATTATAAAGTGCCACCATCTACATGTGGTACTTTGAATGTGGCAACAATCCATCTTCCCCCGTTCTGTTGAGCAATCTTGGCATATATTCTACCAAATAGGTTCATAGGTTGGTACTAAGCTATCGGCCCTACGGCCTATACAAGCCTAGCCATAACAATTCCCTGGCTATTTCTTCCCACACTATTTACTTCCCTGGACCCCTATCTAGCAGGGTGACTGACGTGGTCCCCGGGGTGAATTTCCTTTCTTCCATCCAATTGTCAAGGTTCCTTTTGAAGAGGGCCAAGGAGGCACTCTGCTTGACATGTATGTGCAGTCTATTTCGGAGTCTGGGGAGTCTCTGGGTGCTCCTTGTAGCTCATAATAACCATTTGGAAAACCATGGGGGTCTCCTGTCTTTTTCCTTCCTTCATGTGTGCAATCACTGCTATGATCTCTCCCACACCAACATCTTTTGCATGCTTCAGCTATCCGACTGTCTTGATTTTGGACCTATCCATTCTTCAGATGTCAATCCTCTACCTGACCATCATGTATAGTTTCTCATAAAATGTCCTGAGTTCCTCCTCTCATATCTGGGTGACAGTCATACATTTTTCTGTTTCTGCTCCCCCATTCCTTTTCCCACAAGTCCTTAAGCTTATGTACAAGTCATATCATTTCCCTCTTTATTTTCCATTTACCTCCCTCCTTTTTTATTGTCATCTGCATCTGTTCCCCTTCCAATGCCTTAATTTCCTAATACATCTCATAAGTCCTCCCTACCATCGCTTCTTCCTGTCAGTCCTCCTCCTCATGTTTCACCTCTGTATCTGATTCCCTTTTCCTATCCTGCTTCTCCTTTCTGCCGTTCTCTGTACCCTATTATTTCCACCCTTCGTAGCGCCTCATTCCTTAAATCTTCTACCACCCTTTTTCATTTGATCCTTTTGGACTACTTTACTAGTCGTCTTCCATCGCCACTGTCCCTTCTTCACTCCTATCCACAGGCTAAATTCCATTTCCAGTTCCACCTCTCTAATCTTTCCGTACCCTTCCTTAGCATCATTAATGGATGATCTGACATCCCTCCTCTCTTGTATGCGTGCTGCCTCTACTTCATATATAGTTTCTTCATCCACCTTTATCCTTTCTAGCCTACTTGCTTTCCCTGTTTATTTATGTATGTATTTTTGCTTGCCCTGTTAATTTATTTAGGTACATATGCATGTAGTGTTCTGATCATAGCTGACCAATTTCAGATGCAGCCCAGGTTAAGTATCATAGTTAATTCATAGCTAATAAAATAATCCAAGATTTCATTTTCTAAACAACAAAGCAGTAGAAAGGACCAACAACACTGAGGTGCACCTTCATTGAGACAGCCAAAAGACCAAACAGAAGCAAAAGTCCAGTGAAAGGAAACACCTGACACAGAAATAAAATCCAAACAGACTTTAATAAATCCAAATCACAAGTTCACAAAGCTTTCGGACTTGCGTCCTTCGTCGGTGTATAAAGAGAGATTTTTCAGCCTCATTTAAATACAATCAGTATAAAATCACATGGCACGGCTCATTAAAGTAACAATTTCTTCTTAAAGGTATAGCGTTAAAAATCTAGAGTATCAATATATAACATAAAGAATACATAATATAACATAAAAAATACAAAATATGTGTACAGATATAAGAAAATAAACATTTTTAGATTTTTTTTAACTATTTGTTGCTTTTTCAGTACTGGTTCAAGACTTGTAGTAGCATTAACTCCAGGTTTAACATCTGCCTGAAGTAGTGATTTTCATTCATGCTCGCTCATCTGCCTGAAGTAGTGTTATTCATTCATGCTCGCTCATCTCTTGAGTCTAATCTTTGGATCTACAACATTCATAACACGAAATTTAAATCTATGCTTAGACCTAGCATCCTCAAGATGGTTATGCTAGTGCATTTGTGTTCACCTTCCTCCTGATGTCTGATTTATGCTCAATAATTCTATTCTTCAACCTACATGTGGACTTGCCTACATAAAATGCAGTACATTCCACACAGGTAGCAAGGTAGATAATATTTCTAGTATTGCATGTAGCCAGTGCTTTAAACATGCATTTTTTCCTGGTTAGGGGGTGTATAAATTCATTATCAGTGTATCAGAATGGCATGAGCAGTTATGGCATGGAAACATCCCTACTCTATTAATTGGTCTATTCTAATTCAACTGTAAGTTTTTATAACACAGGTGTTTCATCAAACTGTTAACAGTTTCTACAGAAAAAAAATTAGGTTTATCACCAATAATATTCCTAATATCTTGGACTGAGGACAGTAGACTCTATAATTTCTAGAAATAATATTTTTAACATATTTTGTCCTCCTTTTAGACATTGTCGTATAGTGTTAATGCTCATATTTCTTTCTAGTAACATTACTGTTATGAACAGAACTATTATTAGATATGTAGGGTTTAGCTATATTGTCTCTCTTATTCAATATTTCTATTTTCAGATCTTCCAAATGCTCAGCATGATAAAACCCCTCCTTAAAGTCCGAGATCATCTCACCCATTTGTTGTTCATCTCTCTCTTTACTAGTATTTAATCTACTGACCTGCAATAGCTGACTCTTTAATACCCTCTTAAAAACATGGTCAGCATGCATACTAGTCCTGTGTGTGTACTTGTTTGCATACTAGTCCTGTGTGTGTACTTGTTTGCATACTAGTCCTGTGTGTGTACTTGTTTGCACACTAGTCCTGTGTGTCTACTTGTTTGCACACTAGTCCTGTGTGTCTACTTGTTTGCACACTAGTCCTGAGTGTGTACTTGTTTGCATGCATACTAGTCCTGTGTGTGTACATGTTTGCATGCATACTAGTCCTGTGTGTGTACTAGTTTGCATGCATACTAGTCCTGTGTGTGCACTTGTTTGCATGCACGCCAGTCCTGTGTGTGCACTTGTTTGCATGCACGCCAGTCCTGGTGTGTGCACTTGTTTGTATGCACACCAGTCCTGTGTGTGCCCTTGTTTGCATGCACACCAGTCCTGTGTGTGCACGTGTTTGCATGCACTTCCTTTTTATAAATAGACATAGTAATGCCATTCTCTTCCCTCTCTGTTCTAACGTCTGATTAATTCATTACATTGTCAGAATGAGAAATAGTAAACTCAAGAAAGTTAGTACTATTTTTAAGATAGTTAAAAACGTCAAGTTCGCCTATGTCCCCTTTTCAAATTAAAAAAAAAGTCATCCACAAAACGCTTATAAAACAAAATGTTCTCTACAAATTGCAATGGACCTGTGTAAATGAATTGCTCCTCCCATTGCCCAAACATGATATTCGCATACGTAATAGCCAGGGGAGTACCCATAGCTACTCCTGCTTGTTGATGAAAAATATTCTGAAACATGAATATGTTGTTGATCAAAACCAATTCTAACAGCTCACAAACAGTTTGTTTCCCTTCCTGACATCTTTCTATGTATGCATAGAAACTGCCTTATGCTATCAATGCCAAAATTAAGAATAACTGTAAAAAGTGATTTTATATCCATTGTAACAAAGATATAACTCGGTTCACAGTTTACTGTATACCATTCATGAAGGTAGTGTAAAAAATCATTAGTGTCCTTAATGTAACTTTTTAACTTGGGGAGAAACTTACTTAAAACATGCTGGGGGTACATTGAGATGGACTCGGTGACCCGCCACCTTCAGATACAATCGGCTTCATAGGAGATTTTTCAAGACATTTATCTATTTTGGTAAGGCCATAGATGACAGGAGTACTGGGACATGGAAGACAAAAATAATTAAACATATCTAAAGAAATCTCACTATTCATCTGCAATTTATAAACAAGGTTCACATTAGAAATACATTTTTTAATGTCGCTCATTCTAATTTCTTTAAACGTAGAAATGTCGCTTAAACATTCTTTCATTGTTGTTTCATAGTCAGCCCTATTCAAAATTACTGTGGCTCCCACCCTTATCAGCTTGCTTAATTACGATTTCATTACTGCTCTGAAGCTTCAAAAGTGCTTCATATTCACTAGGTTTTAAATGATGCCATTGTCAGTAGATTAAATACTAGTAAAGAGATGTGAACAACAAATGGCTGAGATGATCTCGACTTTAAGGAGGGGGTTATCATGCTCAGCATTTGGAAGATCTTTAGAGCGAGGAGCTTTGGTAAGGTGGTACTGTTGTAGCGTGGCTTTTATTGTTGGATACTTAGGGTATGATATTATAGTATGAGCTAGTGGTAACTGACTATAGTGAGAGTGATGTAGCAGTTCAGTCCATGGTAAGGTGGTACTGTTGTTGCAGGGCTTTTATTGTTGGTACTTATCAGGGTAGGATATTATAGTATGAGCTAGTGGTAACTGACTATAGTGAGAGTGATGTAGCAGTTCAGTCCATGGTAAGGTGGTACTGTTGTAGCATGGCTTTTATTAATGGTACTTATCAGGATAGGATATTATAGTACGAGCTAGTGGTAAATGACTATAGTGAGAGTGATGTAGGAGTTCAGTCCATGGTAAGGTGGTTCTGTTGTAGCGTGGCTTTTATTGTTGGATACTTAGGGTAGGATATTAGAGTATGAGCTAGTGGTAACTGACTATAGTGAGAGTGATGTAGGAGTTCAGTCCATGGTAAGGTGCTACTGTTGTAGCATGGCTTTTATTGTTGGTACTTATCAGGGTAGGATATTATAGTATGAGCTAGTGGTAACTGACTATAGTGAGAGTGATGTAGGAGTTCAGCCCATGGTAAGGTGGTACTGCTGTAGCATGGATTTTATTGTTGGTACTTATCAGGGTAGGATATTAGAGTATGAGCTAGTGGTAACTGACTGTAGTGAGAGTGATGTAGGAGTTCAGTACATGGTAAGGTGGTACTGTTGTAGCATGGCTTTTATTGTTGGATACTTATCAGGGTAGGATATTATAGTATGAACTAGTGGTAACTGACTATAGTGAGAGTGATGTAGGAGTTCAGTACATGGTAGGATGGTACTGTTGTAGCATGGCTTTTACTGTTGGTACTTATCAGGGTAGGATATTATAGTATGAGCTAGTGTTAACTGACTATAGTGAGAGTGATGTATGAGTTCAGTACATGGTAGGATGATACTGTTGTAGCAGGGCTTTTATTGTTGGATACTTATCAGGGTAGGATATTATAGTATGAGCTAGTGGTAACTGACTATAGTGAGAGTGATGTAGGAGTTCAGTACATGGTAGGATGGTACTGTTGTAGCAGGGCTTTTATTGTTGGATACTTATCAGGGTAGAATTTTAGAGTATGAGCTAGTGGTAACTGACTATAGTGAGAGTGATGTAGGAGTTCAGTCCATGGTAAGGTGGATCTGTTGTAGCATGGTTTTTATTGTTGGTACTTATCAGGGTAGGATATTGGATTATGAGCTAGCGGTAACTGACTATAGTGAGAGTGATGTAGGAGTTCAGCCCATGGTAAGGTGGTACTGTTGTAGCATGGCTTTTATTGTTGGTACTTATCGGGGTAGGATATTATAGTATGAGCTAGAGGTAACTGACTATAGTGAGAGTGATGTAGGTGTTCAGTCCATGGTAAGGTGGTACTGTTGTAGCATGGCTTTTATTGTTGGTACTTATCAGGGTAGGATATTATAGTATGAGCTAGTGGTAACTGACTATAGTGAGAGTGATGTAGCAGTTCAGTCCATGGTAAGGTGGTTCTGTTGCAGCATGGCTTTTATTGTTGGCACTTATCAGGGTAGGATATTATAGTATGAGCTAGTGGTAACTGACTATAGTGAGAGTCATGTAGGAGTTCAGTCCATGGTAAGGTGGTACTGTTGTAGCATGACGTTTATTGTTGGATACTTATCAGGGTAGGATATTATAGTATGAGCTAGTGGTAACTGCCTATAGTGAGAATAGTGAGAGTGATGTAGGAGTTCAGTCCATGGTAAGGTGGTACTATTGTAGCGTGGCTTTTATTGTTGGTACTTATCAGGGTAGGATATTATAGTATGAGCTAGTGGTAACTGACTATAGTGAGAGTGATGTAAGAGTTCAGTCCATGGTAAGGTGGTACTGTTGTAGCAGGGCTTTTATTGTTGGTACTTATCAGGGTAGGATATTATAGTATGAGCTAGTGGTAAAGGACTATTAGTGAGAGTGACGTAGGAGTTCAGTCCATGGTAAGGTGGTACTGTTGTAGCATGGCTTTTATTGTTGGATACTTATCAGGGTAGGATATTATAGTATGAGCTAGCGGTAACTGACTATAGTGAGAGTGATGTAGGAGTTAAATCCATGGTAAGGTGGTACTATTGTAGCATGGCTTTTATTGTTGGTACTTATCAGGGTAGGATATTATAGTATGAGCTAGTGGTAACTGACTATAGTGAGAGTGATGTCGGAGTTCAGTCCATGGAAAGGTGGTACTGTTGTAGCAGGGCTTTTATTGTTGGTACTTATCAGGGTAGGATATTAGAGTATGAGCTAGTGGTAACTGACTATAGTGAGAGTGATGTAGCAGTTCAGTCCATGGTAAGGTAGTACTGTTGTAGCATGGCTTTTATTGTTGGTACTTATCAGGGTAGGATATTAGAGTATGAGCTAGTGGTAACTGACTATAGTGAGAGTGATGTAGGAGTTCAGTCCATGGTAAGGTGGTACTGTTGTAGCATGGCTTTTATTGTTGGTACTTATCAGGGTAGGATATTATAGTATGAGCTAGTGGTAACTGACTATAGTGAGAGTGATGTAGGAGTTCAGTCCATGGAAAGGTGGTACTGTTGTAGCAGGGCTTTTATTGTTGGTACTTATCAGGGTAGGATATTAGAGTATGAGCTAGCGGTAACTGACTATAGTGAGAGTGATGTAGCAGTTCAGTCCATGGTAAGGTGGTACTGTTGTAGCATGGCTTTTATTGTTGGTACTTATCAGGGTAGGATATTAGAGTATGAGCTAGTGGTAACTGACTATAGTGAGAGTGATGTAGGAGTTCAGTACATGGTAGGGTGGTACTGTTGTAGCAGGGTTTTTATTGTTGATACTTATCAGGGTAGGATATTAGAGTATGAGCTAGTGGTAACTGACTATAGTGAGAGTGATGTAGGAGTTAAATCCATGGTAAGGTGGTACTGTTGTAGCATGGATTTTATTGTTGGTATTTATCAGGGTAGGATATTATAGTTTGAGTTAGTGGTAACTGATCTGGTCTTTCCTCTTGACTTGATTCAAAGTATGCTTTCACTGTATTTGGTTATTTGCCTCCGTTGACATTCCAACACCCCCTATCCCCTCCCCTACTTTATCATCAGGAAGTGAACCCCACGGGTACCACACTAGCACAATAATGCTCCCCTTCATCCGGTCAGAGTCCGTACTCGTCGTTTCCGCTTTTAATAGCCACTTGGCTGTTGCTTCCTGAGCATTGTATTTTCTCCTGCTTCCAACTCCTTTAGCTGCCCTTGTCTTAATAAGCCCCCTTGACGTAAATGTCCCCTGTAATAAGCTTTTGATTCCCGCAGCGTTGCATTCCAACCTTCCGGAGTTGTAAGAGACGTGGGATAGATCCCGGAATCCTGTCTTAACTGATAGTGTATAATTTAACATGTGATATATACGTTGTAGTTATACTATATGTATCTACGTATTGCCAATACAGTGACTGCATTAGTCTACCCTACAATGATGTAGATATAACCTACAGTTACCTTGATCTGTAGAAGTTGTATTAAGCATGTCCTCAACCCCTGTATGCCAATTTAAGCCCCATTCTTCACCTATATAACTTGCTGCCACTTGGGTCGAGTCTTAAACCATATCATTACCAGTACAGTATACCATTTAAATATATAACATTGTCAAAGATGTATAGTATTTATCCACATGCTTCATATGGTGTATGCGTACTATTCTAAATCAAGGATTATATTGATCCAGTCTGAATCTATATTTTACTCGCCAGCTTGTAAATGGGTGATGAGAACCCCCTAAACACAACATTTATATATATAAATATTTCTGATTTCATAAACAAGGCTCCCTGTGTTATATACATCTTATGTTGTCTGCAGCCTGTGAGCATCATTCATCCTCACCAAGCCTTGCTCATTACCTTAGTAACTCATTGTATGCTGTCCGTATCATGTGACCATCAGTTCCTCTCGCCAAGCCTTGCTCATTCCCCCTGTAACGCATCATGCGTTGTCTGTATCATGTGGCTTATCAGTCACCCTCACCAAGCCTTGCTCATTCCCCCTGTAACGCATCATGCATTGTCTGTACATGTGACTATCAGTCACCCTCACCAAGCCTTGTTCATTCCGTCTGTAACAGTTGTTAAATGGTTTTGTGAGTGCAAGTCACATCACTTCATAACGTTTCCACAACTCTGTTCATAAAGCAACAAGCTTTGGCCATATCTTGCTGCTGTGTCCCTACTGAAGCTCCTGCCACTTTCCCTTCTTAAATAAACTGAAAGTCTAACCTCATTCCAAAGACTTGCAGCTTGTCATAACCTGTTCTTATTCCTCATCCTTATGCATATTCTTCACCTACATCCTCATGACTGTTTCATTTTATCCTCCTTGATAACTTATTTTTTCTGTTTTGTAGATTTTTTTCCCTTTTGATTCTAACCTGGAGGACAAGCAAAGAAAAAAAGATAAAACATACTAAGTTCCATTTGTCCTGGGTCCGACGCTCCCTGCTTAGGGTCCTTCACTTAGTGGTCTCGTCTTCAATGTCTGTATCACTTTGCAGTCTGAGCTTGGCATGCTTATCAGCCATCTGTTGGTTGGTGGTATCCCCTGTCCATCTCACCTTGCAGAGTCTGAGCTTGGCATGCTTCCTATCAGCCATCTGTTGGTTGGTGGTATCCCCTGTCCATCTCACCTTGCAGAGTCTGAGCTTGGCATGCTTCCTATCAGCCATCTGTTGGTTGGTGGTATCCCCTGTCCATCTCACCTTGCAGAGTCTGAGCTTGGCATGCTTCCTATCAGCCATCTGTTGGTTGGTGGTATCCCCTGTCCATCTCACCTTGCAGAGTCTGAGCTTGGCATGCTTATCAGCCATCTGTTGGTTGGTGGTATCCCCTGTCCATCTCACCTTGCAGAGTCTGAGCTTGGCATGCTTCCTATCAGCCATCTGTTGGTTGGTGGTATCCCTTGTCCATCTCACCTTGCAGAGTCTGAGCTTGGCATGCTTCCTATCAGCCATCTGTTGGTTGACGGTATCCCCACCATATGCCTGGGTTTGACCCTGATCTTACGAGCTATCTGTTGGTCATGGTATGTCACCATCTGCCTGGGTTCGAGCCTGATCATACTCATTCTCCCCCCTCCATACTCATGGTACTTCATGGCCCCCTCCTCTATATTTTTGCTGAATTCTTCCACCTCTTCCTCCTCTCCACGGTCACTTTGGCTAATCCATAATGACAGCTTTTGTGTAAAAGCAGTCTTTAAAGGCACTCTGCCCCTGTACCCCTCCTTCCACCATTTTCCTGCATCCCTTTGACAGGGGTACTTTTTGGCGCTTTATCTCTATTAAGATAAACACCTTGGACTTGTGTCTGCTATTCCTTTCATGTCACTTTTGGGAAGAAGGTTTCTTTTTCAGATCTTGTCTCACTGCTTTTGCCTTCTATTTCATTGTGTGGCCCTCTTGCCGACTTTGCTGTGGCACTAAATACCTCCACAACCCCCATCTTCCTTCTCTGGCCCATAATCCATAGTGGGAGTCCACTTCTTCCTTCACCTAAGGTTATTCATTCCCCTCATTAGTCATGCTGACCCTCATTGTTTGTACATAGAATCGGGTGGAGCCCTCCTTGATATGACTGTGCTCTTCCTGGCCACTTAATTGTTATTACTGCAGGGTACACCAGCCTTCCTGTTACCCAGGTCTTCACGAGGTGCATGAAAAATAGAAAGACTGCTCTTACTAAATGACAGTGTGTCTGGAAGGCAGTCATCAGTACAGCTTATTCCAACCTTCACTAGTCATAAGGCCACATAACTAGCTTTTAGAGCACTTTTATGAGTAACATTAAGATTAAAACTTTTAAGTGGTTTGGTGTACATTTGTACATAGCACATGTGCAGTGGCATCATTTCTGTTATATGTGGCCATAACTTTTGAAGTCCTATTTTCCAAATGTGACATGGCCTAAAGTTCAGTGAAGTGTACCCATTTGATGTCAGTGTAGGGAAAGCATAAATGCACTTTAAAAGAGGCCCCATTGTTTGAAGTATGGGGATACACTCTCATGCTGTCCCTATGGTGATGTCACCAATGGATACTATAGAATTATGTGACCATATCCTTAACAGAAAGCTTACAAATTTGGAAGGATATGTGAAGAATGTCTACTTAATGGAACACGTTGTTAGTCTTCCAACACTATTGGGTATTGTGGCTGAGCTTCACAATGGTTTCCTTTGCCTGCAAGCTTAGTAAGAGTCCATAAACCCATAAGAAAGAGCCAACACTGTGTTGGTATGAATCAAGGTTGGCCTTAGGTCAAATGGTGCCCTAGGCAAAAGGGTTCCACAGCAGACCCCCCCCCAACACCACCTAGTGTCCCCATCCTAGTCTATTTACACAATCCAGTTTACTGGAAATGTGCCCCAGCTAGAGCGGCGCCCTCATGGATAGGGAAAACATGCAAATGTCCCAATATATTTTTGTTCAACCTGTCTTTGGGTTATTCTTATGCAAAAATGTAACTGCAAAAAATAACTATGGGAATGTAAGGTTAGGCTTCTTTAGATCCTGCCTGTTTGAATTGTCTGAACAATTTTTTGGTCACATTTTACTGTACACTGTACTAGTTCAGCTGTAGCACTGCCCATTTCCAAGTTTGCTATTTCTGGGTCTATTTTGTAACATCTGAGCATCAACTTCAAGCCCCCTTTATTGGTGAAGGCCCTTCTGCATCCTTGTGTGAGGAGAGTGCTGTCTGGGTCCCATCTAATCGAGGGTGATTGGACTAGAGCTCAGAGAGAGCATTCTTATTGGTTAGTTTGAGTTAAAAAGGGTATTTTCTTGTGTTATTTAAGCCCTGGATTTGCACTTGTTTGCTTGTACCACTCCATCATGCAATGCCACGTTGTGGTGGTTACAGACGCAAATGTTTTGTTTGTTAAATTTTCCCTTAGCACTTTGCTTTTGGTCCTGCAGAGGTTTCTCGCAGCCTTGCTCTACTGTCAGGTGGAACACTAAGCCTAGCCTCAGAGGTACCAACACACCTCTCACCCACTAGCCACTCCTAAGTGTGACCTCTTTTCCTGATCATATAAATTTACCTATCACTATGGACACGCAATGTCCCACAGTTTCTTCAGCCAGCTTGGTCGACATGGGCATCCTGAGGCAGTGTAGCAACTGTCTCATGTTCACCGACAACCCCCTACTCCCAGTACACACAAATACAATGTGTGAGAGGTGCAACTATGTTAAGAACCTTGAATCCATGCTCTCTCACACTTCAGTCAGTACATACAAGCCAGCATGCACACCTCATCTCCTACTTTAACCAAACCCACATCACACATACCTACATATGCAGAGGTCCTCACCAGAAACGTACCTAAATACCAGACACTTCCCAAACACAAACACCCTACACATATTACTTTCTCTGCAGAACACATTACACATAATAGCTCATTTTACCGGTCAAACCCTTAAGGCAAAACACAAAATCAAATGTATTAGTCATAGGTGATTCCATTGTGAGAGACACTGATGTCCCTCTCACCAGGCTGGATACCGAAAAAGTCACGGTCAGCTGTCTGTCCATATCACACATGTATTCAAGTCTCTCAACAAAAGGTACTGTTATGACTGTCTGTCATAGTCCATGTTGGTGTGAATGACTTGAGATGTACCTCTCTGGACTATATGAAAAGACACATGCCTGAGCTCTTGGGCTGTGTCTCTCAGGCAGGTATGTCCCTAGCCTTAAGCAGCATTTTACCTTCACCTAGGATGCTGCCTCAATACAAACGGAAAATGATTGACTTCAATAATTGGCTTAGCTACTGGTGTCATTCTAAGGGTGACATGATCGGTAGACCTCAATGCTTTGCCAGAGATGGTCATCTGTCACCCATGGGATTTTGGCTACTAGCTAAGGCTCTTGCCACCCCCATAGTGGCTTTTTGCGGCAGTGCCTCAAGAACAAAATTTCCAGTGTAAAAACTCCATCTAAAAACAACCTCAAGGTTATTAAAAACAACCTCAAGGTTATTCTGTTAAACACTAGGAGTCTCAGAACAAAACTGCGCTCACTTGAAGCTGTCCTCACCTTGGAAGACGCAGACATTTGTGCAGTCATGGAGACCTGGTTCAAGGCTGTGCAGAGCACCCCAGCCATACCGGGTTACACCTCCTTCCACACGTTCAGACCTCAAACTGAAGGTGTGAAAGCTAAAGGAGGTGGTGTATCAATAGTCATTTAAAGAGAAATCCACCTCCAGATGAGTTAAACATTATGACTCCCTGGAAAAACTTCAAGTGCAGTTAACTGTTAGTAGGACACCTATTCAAGTCATTGCCAGCTACAGGACCCCCTCCATGAATCAGTACACCCACTGTGCCTGTTTGGATCTACTTGATTCTATCAAGATGCATCCAGTGTTTGGATTTGGGTGGCTTTAACTACCCATCCATTGACTGGGTAAATTAGTTGTGCTCAAACTCATTTGCCCAAAGGTTCCTCGACTTTAACTCCAATGCCCTGGACCAGCTGGTTGACAACCCCACAAGGGGTGACAACATCCTGGATCTGGTGCTCACCTATATGGGGGACCACTATAGCACCCCCACTGTGAGGTTCTCCCTAGTGATTTCTGACTACAAATCCGTCTCATTTGAAGCAACTATCACATCTAACCCCACCCCAACAGCAACTAAACTAAAAAACTTCTCCAAAGCAGATTATAAAACCTCTTACAGCATGGTATAAATAGCTTCACTGCACCTCCTCCCTCAGATGGAACTGGCAACTATGCTGAGCTCTAAACCAAAGCTTTATACAAATGCCTGTATAACTGCATTGACGCAGCCATACCTGATGGGATGAAAACAAACTCTTCAAGGAAGAGCAAACCTGCCTGGTGGACAACTGCCATTAACAGGCTTTACAATAAGAGGAAGAAATTGCTGCCTAAAAGTAAGAGGGAGCAAGCCCCAAACTGGAAACACTCCCTCCTCAGCTTAAACAAGCAAATCAGACTTCTTGTGAAGTCCTCCAAAGCAAACTACGAGTCCAAGTTAGCTCCCTAAACAAAGGGCAATCACAAGGCATTTTATAGTTACATCCTTAATCTAAAAGGAAAGGCCCAGATTTGTGCTGACCTGGTAGTTAATGATGCCACATATATTGCTAACCTGCTGGCTGACAGGTTCTGTGAAAACTTCACTCCCCTGTCCCCGCCACACGTACCTCATAACATCCCTACCTTGTATATCTAAAGAGCAAGTTGTGTATACCCTCTCTAAGGCCAAAAACACAGCATCTAGGGGACCTGATAACATCCCAGACTGCGTCTTACATGGTTCCAACATGAATTAGCAACACTATTGGGTACTCCTAGTTTAAGTACTGGCTTCATACCATCTGAATGGAAAACAACCACTATTATTCCCTTGCACAAAGGTGGTGCTTCTACTATCCCCAGGAACACTATTAGCTTGACTAGCCTCATCTGCAAGGCCATGGAATGAATCATCATGGACCTTATCAACAAAGATATAGGTAATATGCAAACACGTGACCCTACTCAGTTTGGATTTATCAAAGGGAGATTATGCCTGTTAAACCTGGTGGACTTCTTTGAGACAGTCACCAAGACACTGAACAAAGGGAAATCTGTGAGTACAGCCTACCTGGACTTAGCCAAGGCATTTGACACTATCCCCTACTCTGGCATCAATGACAATCTCACCCAATTAGTCATCATCCCTTATATTGTTAGATGGGTCACTAACTTGACTCACTGATGGAACTCGTATAGTCAAAATAGGGGAATCCACCTCGAATAGCAGGCCTGTAATTAGTGGTGTTACACCGGGATCAGTCCTGGGACCTCTAGTGTTTGGAATCTATTTCTCCGAAGAACAGTCAAAAACAAGGTTTGTGGCTTACAAAGTTTGCTGATGAATGCACACTGGGAGTGGTCATAGAATCTCCAAGTGATGTCAACATCCTACAAGAGGGTCTTACACAAACAAATCACTGGTGCCAAAGTCAAGGCCTTAAACTCAGTGCAAAAAAAATGTATTCTCATTCCTTTCAGTAAAAGTGATGTTCCTGCTAACTACCACATCAATAGCAACATCTTAAGTACACACACAGTGGTGAGAGACCTGAGCACACAGGTTCACAGTAACCTTACCTTTGACCACCCTGTCTCCACAGCAGTAAGAAGCGCATTCTATATTGCTCATCTCATAAGTATGGGCATTGCCCCAGACAAAAGAAGTTATAACCTCCCTGTGCTCTTCCCTCATCAGGCAAATAATTGAGTACAATGCCCCTTTTGGTATGTACCTTTCTATGCACCCGCAGCAATTGGAGAGACCACAAAGGTTCCTCACAAAGAAAATTCAAGGTCTTCACCATCTGTCCTATGGGGATCATCTGAAATAACTCTCTCTTTATTCTTTTTCATACAGACTACTCAGAGGTGATCTTTGCCGTGCATATAAGGCAATCTCTGACCCTGCATTATTGGAAATGCTTCATATCTGAAAGTCAAATGGTACACTGATTACTTGCTCTAAAGACCTTAACCTGGTATGTGGCATTAATAAAACCTGCTGGAGAGACGACAGATTTGTCTCCCAGAGGTTAGCACACTTTTGGAACAGACTTCCACTTCATGTTAAACATAATGTTAAACATAGCACCTCATTAGCCCTCTTCAAATGCAAGCTGGATGATTGAATGGGTGACCATAAATTCACCCCAGGGGTTCCACCTGTATCCCTCTTGGACAGAGGCAATAAGTGCTGATCGTAGCAATAAGGGTAAGAACTTGGCTAGGCTTGTAAGGGCCCTAGGGCCATTAGCCTAGTAACTTCCTATGATCCTCCAAGATATCTAGTCTAGTAAGTCCTGCAAACCTATAACATTTCTGGTACTGTCCTGTAATTACAGCTGAATCCATCAGTTAAATCTTAAAAAAACATTAAGCTGAAGTGTACATCTGGCCCTACTGAACTTATATAAACAGAAAAACTAACAGTTTGTTGCCGGGTCTTTTAGTCATGCTGAACATCTGGAAAGAGGTTCCTTATACCAAAGGTAGTACCTCTGTTGACAACTTTAGACCAATTGGCCGTCCACGTGTTCTAAGCAAATGTTTTGGATGAGTTTTACACCTCTCCTTCAAGCACACCTTCAGTTTCAGCTCTGATATTTATCAACCTCGGTTCTTGTCAGGGAGCTCTTGTCTAATTAATTTAATCAGTTTTTATGAATATGTTATTAACTCTCTAGGTTACGGATTTGCAGATGTTATTTATTTAGATTTAGCCAAAACCTTTGATTGTATCCCTTTTGATCCAATACTGAATTTTATGATTAAATGGAAGGTTGACCTTAAGTAACCAGGTAGGTAGCAAACTGACTTTTGGGTAGAAACTTTAAAGTTAGCCTAAAGTACAATTCAAGTGATAAGCTTCTCAGGGTAGGAGTTGTAAAGAGATCTGCTCTGGGTCATTTGCTTTTTGGTCTACTAATGATCAAAAGTCCAAATGGGCAGAACACCTGGATCAACCAATTTGCTGATGATACTAAGATTGGTTACATTGTTACCAACATCAGTGATCACAGTGTGTTGCAGGGGTGTATCAGAACCATCTGTATTTGGACTTTGCCATGAGCTTGAAGTTCTCTTCCAAGAAGTATATTGTAATGCAGTCTGGGTAACAGACTCCATCTTACTAATATGCCCTAGACGATTCTCTATTAAGTACGTTGACCTCAGTCAGGGACTTTGGGATCTTGGTGGATTTTTCTTTTACTGTGATAAATATATTAAGTCTATTATAAGAAGGTGTTGCCTAAATAGAGATATCTTACATAGTGATGTCAGTAGGTATAAAAAGTCCTTATGCCATTATTTAATACCATTGTTAGGCAAATTATTAATTTCTACAATTTGTTCTGCATTTTGAACATGTTCCAAAGTAAGGGCACTGGAATGCATTCAGAAGTCATTCATGAGGTAGCTTACAGGGTTGTCCAGTCTTCCTTACAAGAAGAGACTCGGACATCTTTATGTTCTTATTTGGCACAGGTTACTAAGAGGCAACTTAATTTTGCTACTTAAATGTTTAATAGATGAAAGTATGGCTGTACCTTTGAATGGCTCCTTTATTAATTGTTCAGTTCCCTACAACAAACTCGCAACAGGTTTGATCTCAAGTAAAGAGCTCCTTTTCCATCGAAGGACAGGAAAGTTGAGGACCTCTCTTCCATTAAATCTACAACATGCCAACATAGTGCACTCTTTAAGACCATATTAAATCAGTGGATGTTCTTCGTGTTTCACTGTTGCAGTCATTACATTTGGGTAATCTGCTGGCAAGGTTGCCCTCAGTCGGCCTGAATTCCAATGTCTCGGGTCCTGTGTCGGTTGCTGTCTTCTCTTCCATGACGTCAGGTTGTCAGGGGTATAAAACATGCAGCCGATGCCATTTTCTTTAGTCTTTCTTGCCATGCGGTGCTCGAAGCAGAAGCATTTTGCAAGTGCCGGTCGGCCGACTACTGAAATATTCCAGTTTGAGTTTCAGAACCGAAGTCTTCACTAAAGCTAAGTACCCTGTTGGGGAAACTTTTTTCTTGCTTTTTACCGATGTCAGAAAAAGTTAATAGTTGTATTACTTGTGGGAAGCAAATACCTCATAAGCATTTCAATTTATACTGTATTCCTTGCCTAGGCCCTGATCACAACGTGCCTGTCTGTCGGTTTTGTGCTAGATTTAACCAACCCACTATTAAGCATCGGTAAATTTCTGCATCAAAGTATTTTGGAAACAGATTTAACTACCCAGTAATGTCATCAGATAGCAATCTGACTACCGGAGTACATAAAAAACGCAAAGAAAAGGACAGAGAAAGGCAGTGGAGATCCAAAACAGATGACGAAGCTTCTCCTAAGCCAGTTGCCGGTTCGCCAGTACTCAGTGAGGTGCTTTCGCAGCCCCTGATACCTGCTACCTTCAAGTCGCAGGCCTCTACCGACACCCTTGTGGATTCCAGCATGCCGCAAGATACTCAAGGTATTGGACCGACACATGTATCTCCCTCAGATGGGTTCAGAGCCGCTGAGCAGGCACCGGCTTCTGAGGGTGTATTCAGACCTCAACATTTGTATATCAAACCGATGACAGCTGCAAAACCAAAGACAAAAGCAACTTCTAAAACTAAAAAACCAACGCATGAGCCACATGCACAGGCCTCTATGCCTAAAAAACAGATGATCAAAATGGCTGAAGACCTTATTACCTTGATCAGGGGTACCCATGCCCCTCCAAATAAGAGGCCTAGGCAAGACACTGATTATGAATCTTCAGATCAGGTTTCTATTTCTTCTGATTTCTCTTCTGATCAGGAATTATCTATACCTCCCTATGAGGATTCTGATGCTGAGGAGTCTTTTCCATCTGCATTTCCTCCTGAGGATTATTCATTTGGAGAAACCTTGCATACTTTGAGGGAGCATTTCACTGGGAGAGTCAAGACTTCTCAGAATCAAAAAAGAGGCTCAGGGATTTCCTCCTTCTTCCTCAGCACAAGCCTTTAGCCATTCCCCCTGTTTTAGACATTGTGGATGATGTGTTTTCTGAGTCAAGCTTGACCCCTGACTGCTTACCTCCGGCTCCTAGTAAGCCTGACAGATATTACAGGGTCCCTGACTCTCATAAATTTTTATTTAGAAACCCTGCTGATCCTGAAACTATTTCACAGGGTCCAAAGGGAGTTAAGGCCTCAACAGCAAAAAATCCTACCCCCTCTGACAGAGATTCAAGGGCACTAGACAGATGGGGAAAAAAGGTTTATACATCTGCAACCTTGGCAATCAGGGTCTTAAACTGCCAATTTAATATGCTTAAGTACCAGCAACATGTTATGGGATTGCTGAAACAGAAAATTGTTGATTTCAGAATGTGCAGAAAATAAAGAATTGCAAGAATTATTGCATGCAGCTGAACAAGTTGGAAAGCATACTTTGCAATGTGGTTTTGATTCCTTAGAGGCCTCCTGCAGGGTAGCAGTTACTGGATCTGTGATTAGGAGGCATGCCTGGTTAAAGGAACAAAATTTGCCTGATCATATTAAAGCTAAATTGCTAGATGCACCTTTATAGCATGATTCTCTGTTTGGTATTAAGGCAGAAGAAGAAGACAAAGCTAAGTCTATGCAAACTGTTAAAGACTTCTTACAAGTGCAGCCACCCAGATTCAGTAGACACTAGCCTATAAAAAATTGGTCCTTTCCTGTGTCAGACAGAGCTCAAAGGGGCAAATCCAGACACCCTAAGGGTTCCATATACCAGGCACAAGATTCATACAGGTCAAAGCAATGGGGAGCTTCCACCTCCAAATCTGGATGAGATAAAGCACAAACCTACAGAAAGCAATCCCAATGACTTCCCTCTGCCTACACCAAGCACTTATCTTTTGGCAGCACCCATAGGGGGAAAATTAGCACTTTTTGCTCAAAATTGGCAGTTAATAACCCAGGACAAGTGGGTACTAAACATAGTATCACAGGGATACAGATTCCATTTCCATACTCTGCCAGTGGCAAATGGTTGGCCAGATCTGACAAAAAATCAATGGACATAGGCACAGAAACAGGTTACGTCCCTCATGGATATGGGGGCCATTCAGACAGTACCAGAACAGGAAAAAGGACAAGGTTTTTACTCAAGACTGTTCTTGGTACCCAGAAAGGACAAGGCCTAGCAGCCAATACTGGATTTATCGATTTTGAACACATTCCTGGACATTCCAAAATTCAAAATGCTAACTTTACAGCAGCTTCTGCCCATGCTGGGCAAAAATGCTTGGCTGGTGACTTTAGACCTAAAAGAGGCATACCTGCATGTCCCACATAAGACAATTGTGCAGAAGATACCTCAGATTCAAGGCTGGCTTAATGCATTACCAATTCTCTGCACTGCCCTTTGGCTTATATACTGCCCCCAGGGTCTTTACAAATTGCCTGGCACCAGTAATTGCTTTTTTCAGACAAAGAAGTATATAATTATATCCTTACTTGGACAACTCTCTCATTCAAGCAGAGCAAGGACACTCTTCTTTGACACCTGGCGTTTGTGAAAAGGCTTCTAACATGCCTAGGGTACACAATAAATGAAAAGAAATCACAACTGGTACCCTCTCAAAAGATAGCAATCCTGGCTGCAAGCTTGGATACAACTGCCCAGATGGCTTACCTCACGCCAGACCAGCAAAGGCAACTGACTGCTTACTTCAAACTGATGGCAACAAAAACCCAGTCTTCTGCAAGGCAAATTCTGCAGGCTCTGGGCTTCATGGCATCCTGCATCCTACTAATTCCATATGCAAGACTGCATATGATGAAACTTCAATGGTACCTAAAAAGTTTATGGAGTCAACATTCACACAGTCTGGAAACAATGATTCCTCTCTTTTCCTGCCTGCAACAAGACTTTCTATGGTGGGCAAAGGCATGTCACCAAAACATGGGACTGCCCTTCACTCTACCCCCTGCCAGCCAAACCTTAATATCAGACGCATCAGATTATGCCTGGGGGGCCCACATGGCAGGAAGATGCATTCAGGGCTTATGGACACCAAAACAAATGCATCTTCATATCAACCAGAAAGAGATGCTAGCTGTTCAAAATGCCCTAACAGCCTTCAAGGACTTACTTCATCCAGGACAACTACTGATAAAGACGGACAACACCACAGTCATGTGGTATATAAACAAGCAAGGGGGCACACACTCATACCCCCTTTGCAGGGTAACCATGGCACTGTGGGACACAGCTTTGA
Organism: Protopterus annectens; assembly: GCF_019279795.1. NCBI lineage: Eukaryota > Metazoa > Chordata > Ceratodontiformes > Protopteridae > Protopterus > Protopterus annectens. Next base: position 5,300,267 of record NC_056747.1, on the reverse strand, counting down.
CCTACCAAATACATCTTCAAGCTCAATTCCTGTCAGGAAAACAAAACACTCTGGAAGACCATTTAAGCAGAAACCTTATGGATCTTCACGAGTGGAATCTAAATCCACAAGTCTTCAGCATGATAACAGAGAAATGAGAGAGCCCAGACATAGATCTGTTTGCCTCTCCTCAAAATTATCAATTGAAGTGATTCTGCACAAGGGCTTATCATAGACAAGCATGGAAAGTGGACGCCCTATCCTTCAGTTGGAAAAACCTATCAGTTTACACCTTTCTTCCTCTGCCTCTTCTTCCCAGGGTCCTACTAAAAGTCAGACAAGGGAAACCAAAGATTATACTAATTGCCGCAGACTGGCCCCGCCAATACTGGTACCCAATTCTAGGGAACTTGACTCAATACCCAGCTTGGACCTTGCCTCAAAAACCACAACTACTGTCCCAGCAAAACAATCAGATCCTGCACAATCAACTACATACTCTGAACCTGGCAGCATGGCTAATCATGTAGTCATACAAACAACACCTCTCAGTAAAGCTGTGATGGATGTCATTTTGGAAGCCAGAAGGCCTAGTACTAGAAAATCTTATGCTGACAAATGGAAGAGATTCTGTGCTTGGAATCAAGCACAAGGAACTGATACAACAGAACCACATATTCCTCAGATATTACAATACTTAACTGAGATGCTTGACAAAGGCCTATCTTTCTCATCAATCAAAATCCATGCCTCTGCCATCTCGGCTCATTACAACACAGAGCCACCAATCTTTTATTATCCTTTACTAAAGCAGCATCTTAGAGGAGCCAAAAATTTAAGGCCTCCTAGAAGATCACCATTACCTGCATGGGACCTCGATTATGTGTTGGAAAAGCTCACCCTGCCTCCATTTGAACCAGCTGCTACTGCTGATATAAAGTTCTTATCATGGAAAACAACTCTGCTACTAGCAATTACTTCAGCAAGAAGAGTTTCAGAGCTACAGGCCCTCATGGCTGTAGAGCCTTTTGTCATATTTTACCCAGATGGTGTCTCTGAGTACAAACCCTACATTTATGCCTAAGGTGTTTTCCAGTGTGTCTCTTAACCAAACAATTCATCTGCCAACTTTTTATCCAAATCCGCAGAACCAGGGGGAGAGAATTCTGCATTCCTTGGACGTACACAGACAGCTAAGATTCTACTTGAGCAGGACTAAAGCTCTAAGAAAAACTGAGTAATTACTAGTGTCATATGCTGCAGGATCAGAAGGAAAGGCTATTTCAAAGCAGACACTTTCAAAGTGGATAAGCCACTGCATCCGTTTCTGCTATTTACACCATGGTAAACCTGTGCCCAAGGGCATTAGGTCTCATTCCACCAGAGCTGCAGCTACCTCAGCAGCCTTTTTCAGGGAAGTACCAACCAAAGACAATCTAGAGGCTGCTACTTGGAGTTCTGTTCACACCTTTACAAGGCATTACCATTTGCCTCTCTACTCCAAGTCCAGGGCAGGCTTTGCCACTGCAGTGCCACACCTAATGCTGTTTAGCTCCAGCCTCCCAACCATAGCTTTGGGATTCTACCCAAATGTAATGACTGCAACAGTGAAACACGAAGAACATAGTACAGTTGTGTACACTTACCATAAATGTAGATGTTCGAGTGTATTCACTGTTGCAGTCCAGGTTACCCTCCCGCCATCCCCCTGTCATTCTGAAGTTTATCTTTCCTTCTCTATCTTCTACAACCTATGTGGTGTATTTGCTTGTAGATGAAGGTCAAGTTTATACTGATGCATGTATATTTATATATATATATATTTGTTTGTGTCTTTCGGCTTTTCCCGGTTAGGGGTCGCCACAGCGGAACTCTTGTCCGCTAATGATTGGTAGTTGATTTTTACGTGTCAAGTTACCAGCCCTGACACGCAACCTTCAACGAAGGTATGCCCGTTCACGCATATCTCCACGCAGAAGACGCTCTAGCTGAGAATCGAACCGGAAAGCGTCTGACTGTGAGGCGACAATGCTACCACAGCACCACCACTGCGGGTTATATAATTTTGCTACCTTTTTGGGGGCACCTGACATCGTGGGCAAGAAAAAACTAAAGAAAATGGCGTCGGCTGCTTGTTGTATACCCCTGACGACCTGACGTCATGGAAGAGAAGACAGCAACCGACGCAGGACCCGAGACTTTGGAATTCAGGCCGACTGAGGGCAACCTGCCAGCAGATTACCCAAATGTACTGACTATATTTATGGTAAGTGTACACAACTGTACTTAGGACCAGGTATATGTTATGGGGTTTACATATTAGCAAACTTTCAAATGACCTGTTTAGATACTGAGTTTAGGTTCCAGAACACTGAATGAACCTGTAATGTACAAAGAGTGCTGCCCGTGTTATCTTGCTTGTCCACCTGTACCTGCTGCTAACAACCTGTAACATATTTGTAGTAGGTATGATTGTTCCGTAACCTTTATTTATACTGGCAGTACTTCACAGTATGATGTGTCAATCTCATGAAGTCGGTCAAAAAGTACGCATGTTTCACAGGTGTATATATTTTGGTATTACACTCCAGGTTTCCCTTCCAAAAGAAATGGTGTCTCTGATCAACTACAAGGAAAGCAGATGTGATAATAAATAAATCCAGTATAAAGGATGAAGATAGTTTGAAGGTAATAGTTCCATTGGCACCCCATTTGTGTGCTAAATCTGGTATTCGGGACTCAGTAATAATGAAAATGAAGAGGGTTGTTCCAAACATCTGCTGAAACGTAGAACAACAGGCTGTATGTCGAGGACTTCATTAAATTCCAGATGTGTTCAGCTTGTGCCATCAACTTATTCTTGAATTCTTAAATGCAGTCTTTCGTAACATAAACTGAAACATGATTTTATTCTAAATACACAGCAGAACAATTTGAATGCCTCAGTAATTCCTTTTCCTGTTTTTTTTTTTCAGGTACTCCATTCCCTAAGAATTTCTTACAAATAGTGAAGAAGATTTTGACACGCCTCTTTCGAGTCTTTGTGCATGTTTACATCCACCATTTTGACAAAATTAACCAAATGGGTGCAGAAGCTCATGTGAACACCTGTTACAAACATTTTTATTACTTCGTCACAGAATTTCACTTGGTGGACCAAAAGGAGCTAGAGCCATTGGTGAGTATGGTGTTTGTGGGTAGATGGGCAATTACTGGGGAGCTTATTGTGGTGTAGGTGAGTAAATAAATACCCTTTGGGGAGCTTATTGTGGTATAAGTAGGGGTAAACAAACAAATATTTGAGTTTGTCATATAGCTGGGTAGGCAAGATGTTGTTGAGTTTGTAAGTGTGCAGGTGGGTAGATGTACGGTATGCAAGTTGCAGGTTAATTTACAAACCAGTTTTTTTCTTTTGTTTTGCAGTAAGGTTCAGATCATGTAGGCCAAATGACTGATGCTACTTTTGTTTTTCATACTAAAATAATGGTGGTCTCAGATATGAACTCTTAGGTGGTTTGGTTCACAGTTATAGATAAGTACTAGCTAGCTGCCCTTATGGGCCATTTTAAGGTTAGCCAGTTTGCCTTTTTGTGCTCAAATTAACCTATTTTTTTTGGTTAGAGATTCGTTTTACCTTCCCATAGGTAATAATTATATGTTACCCTTAATGAGAATAACTGTGATCATAACATAGATAATTTGAGGGAACACGTGCATGGGACAAAGCATTTAATCCCTAGGGTAGATGACTTCCGTAAGGATACGGTAATGCATTTTTTGACATTTAGTTTCAGTCCCTGATTTTGGCACCCTGGGGGACTCCACTAGTGACTGGTCTATTTGTACAGGTAACATCCTCTATTTTAATTGCATTTAAATGCATCCTACCTTTGAGCAAGAATTATATTAATATAATGGAAAAATAAAAATAATTAGCAATATATATTGTATAATATATACTAATAGAATGATACCTATTCATATCCCATTATAATGTTTTTGTTGTTTCAATGATCTAATAATTTTCCAGAGTTATAAGTTTTGAATTATGTTTTTCTAAGTGTTATTAGTCGTCTAGGTGGACACTTTGGTCACTAGTTGATCGTGGACTTCACAGACCTCACCTGCTAGTTTCTTTTGTTAAACAGTCCCTTTCAATTAAAATGTTACTCATTCAGCAGTACAGCTGTGCACCACAGTTAACCAATGTGCTTTGAATCTAGTATCATTTTCATGAGTTAAACCATACAGAATAGTACACCTTTTGAAGCTCTTGATCCTCAAGGGCGCATTTCGTTGCAATGATTTTTGTTCTCATTATTGTTAGTGTTTCAGTCACATTTGACATCTGTCACTTTAAGTAAACAGGAGGAGAATCAATCATGATTACATGCGGTCTTCTCAGCATATCTTAAATTTATGTATTTATTTGTCTTTGTTTACCGGGAAAGTCTGACTGGGTAATACTCATTTTCAGTGGAGACCTGGGGAGAAAAGCCCCATTTGCTTACATTGCATTATACTACGTTCCAGTTAAACACAGAAATGCAGAATAAATGGTAGTAGAGTTTGGCAGTGTCGAGTTGACAGCACACACACTCATACCTAGGGCCAATTTAGAATGTCCAATCCACCTGCAGCATGTCTTGGGAATGTGGGAGAAAACTGGAGCACCTGGGGGAAACCCACACAAACACATGACATGCAGACTGCACAGAAGGCACCCCGGTCATGAATCGAACCGGAGAACCTGTTGCTGTGAAGCAAGAATGCTACCCACTGCACCACTGTGCCCCCTGACTTAGTGTGCTGTAGTTGGTTGCGACTAAGGTGGAGGAGTGTCTATATTCACCAAGGATATTCACACCTCCAGGCTAGTTGCCCAACACACTGCATCTGAAATTCTCCAGGTGCAACTAACAGACTGCAATCCAAATTGTAGCTTGCTACAGATCCCCTACCATGCCCCAAGATTCTCACTACACCTTTCTAAACATACTGGAAAATATTAAGATACAACCAAACACCCTAATACTGGGTGACTTCAACTACCCTGCCATTAATTGGGAAAACTACTCTGGTACCAACTCCTTTTCCCACCGGTTCTTGGAATTCATAAATTCCAATGCCCTGGATCAACTAATCCATTGTCCCACCAGGGGCTCCAATATCCTACACCTGGTCATTACCAACATGGGAGATAGGTGCTCCACACCAGTGGTCACCCCCTCATTGGTTAGGTCTGACCATAAGCAAATCACCCTTGACATCCACATCCCACCCCCACCCCCCAGTAAGGAAACCTCCTTAAAAAACTTCTCCAAAGCCAACTTCAAACTACTGAAGTCAGAAGTGACAAACTTCACAACACCCACGCAGACAGGATCTGGAAGTTCGACTGCAGAATCCTACACTAAGGCACTGTACGAGCACATCCACTCGTGCATGAATCGTGCCATCCCAAATAGAACCAAGATGCTCTTCTCCAAAAAAAGGAAGCCAATCTGGTGGTCCCCTGCTATAAACAAACTATACAACAGAAGGAAGAAACTGTTGCAAAAAAGAGGAAAAACCCAGGATGCAAAAAACTCCCTCACCAGCCTCAGTAAGAAGCTGAGATCCCTCATAATATCCTCAAAAGCTACTTACGAAAATAAAATTGCCAAAGATTCCAAAGACAACCACAAGGCATTCTATAGTTGTGTCAAGAATCTAAATGGCAATGCTCAGATCTGCTCTGAGCTACAACAGAATGGCATTAAATATACTGATCCTAAGGATGTTGCCAATATCCTGGCAGATCGATTTAATGCCAACTTCACCCCCCTCTCACCCACTAAAGGGCCCATCTCAATACCAAAAGATTGCCAAATTCTGATGATCACTGCCACACATAGGTAGAAACTACACTCTCCAAAGCTAAGAATACTGCATCCATGGGACCAGATGACATCCCAGGCTGTGTACTACATGAACTACAAAATGAACTGGCACCTCACCTAAGTGGCATGTTTAATCATAGCCTCACCTCAGGCTTCGTGCCCACCAAGTGGCACACAGCTACAGTTATCCCGCTCTACTAGGGAGGCTCCGCCTTGGATCCCGGGAACTACCATCCTATCAGTCTGACAAGCTTGATCTGCAAGGGCATGTAATGCATTATCATGGAACTTATAAACAAAGACATTGGCAACCTTCAAACACCGGACCCCACCCAGTTTGTGTTTGTGAAGGGCCGATCTCGTCTCCTTAATCTGATTGACTTATTCGAATCAGTCTCCAGAGCTGTGGACGAGGGTAAGCCGGTCCACACAGCCTATCTGGACCTCACCAAGGCCTTCGACACCATCGCTCACTCTGGAATCATAGATAAACTTACTAAGCTGGGCATAAATCCCTACGTCACACGATGGGTTGCCAACTGGCTTACTGACAGAACCCAGACTGTAAAAGTAGCCGACTCCATCTCCAGCTACAGACAAGTGACAAGTGGAGTACTTCAGGGTTCAGTCCTGTGAACACTCTTGTTTGGCATCTACTTCTCTGAAGTACAGGCCAACACTAAGGGACTCTGGCTAACAAAGTTTGCAGATGACTGAAAACTGGGAGCCATTATTGAATCCACAAATGATGTGGATATTCTACAAAAGGGCCTTACAGAAACAGATGCCTGGTGCCAGAGCCATGGGCTCAAGCTTAATGCCAAGAAATGCATAGTTATCCCCTTTGGAAAAAAAACATGTACCCATGAATTACCACATAGGTGGCAGGACACTAAACATCGAAAGTGTGATGAGAGACTTAGGGACACAGGTGGACAGTGGTCTCACTTTCAATAACCACATCGCCACAACAGTCAGGAAATCCTTCTATGTGGCACACCTCATCACTAAGGGCTTTTCATCCAGAAAAAAGGAAGTCATTGTCCCACTGTACTCATCTCTCATTAGACCCATTATAGAGTATAATGCCCCATTTGGTATGTACCTCACAAGACATCTGCAACAGCTGGAAAGGCCACAGAAATACCTCACTAAAAGAATCACAGACCTAAAGCAGATGCCATATGCTGACCATCTAAAAAAACTCCAGCTATACTCTATGGCATATAGTCTACTCAGAGGCGATCTCTGCTTAACATACAAGGCCACGTCAAACCCTGAGCTGTTGGACATGCTTCACTTAAAGAAATCCCAATCCCTCAGAGCCACACTCTCCAGGGATCTAAACCTTGTCATCACAATGAACAAAACATGCTGGAGGGATAGGTTCCTGACCCAGAGACTCCCCATACTCTGGAATAGACTGCCCATACATGTCAAGCAGAGCTCCTCATTGGCCCTCTTCAAAAGGAACCTTGATGATTGGATGGGAGATAGGAAATTCACTCCAGGGATCATGTCAGTCGCCCTGCTAGATAGGGGCTCAGAGAAGTAAATATTGTGGGAAGAAATATCCAGGGAATTGTTATGGCTATGCTTGCATAGTAAGCCTATAGCCTAGTACCAACCTATGAACCTATAATATGTTAGGTAGTTGTGTAGTTCAAGCTAGCTTAATTGCTTTAAACTATGACAATGGTGGGTCCTATGAGGGAGATTGTTGGCAAATTGTGCTCTTTTATTGTGACAGGAGGCAAGTTTCTTTCTTTGATTATTGTTTACATTTGTTAGAATAGGAGCAATGTATAACAGTGTTTGCGATAAGAAGGTGGTGGCTAGAGTTTTTTTTTTTTTCAGAATCTGTAAGGAATCCATTGATCCTATAAAGGGAGCCGTTTCTGGTGTGTAGATTTAATGGTTTGCAGTATATGGTTGTCATATTGTCATCTATTACAATGACTAGAAGTTTACTGAGAGCTACAGTTTCAAGGACATTATTATTTGCTGAATTTATGGTAAAAGACTGCTTTTGATTTTGTCAACTTTTTGAGATGAAAAGCTTTAACTTAGTTTTCTTGAGGTTGAGTAGAAGGTTTGATTCTTTGAGCCAGGTTTCTACAGAGGAGAAAGACTTTTGGGTAATATCTTGGAGCTGATTATTGTTAAGGTCGCACATGTTAATGTTGAGTCATCTGCATACTGAACTAAACTAACATGGTGAGTGGAGGTGTGGAAGTCATTAATAAATATATTACTTAATAGGGAACCAAGGATAGAGCCCTGAGGGACACCTGTAGTAACTGGTTGAAAGGATGAGTAGGATGTTCTTTGTGTTTCACTGTTGCAGTCATCACACTTGGGTTATCCTGCCAGGGGTAGCACTCAGTCGGCATGAATACCAGAGGCTTAGTATTTCTGCGTCAGTTGCTGTTGCTTCAGGACTGACGTCAGGTCATCAGTGGTATAAAAACAGGCAACCAACGCCATTACATCAGTCTTTCTTGTCGAGGAGCCAGAAGCAGTTTGCACAAGTGCCGGTCGGCCGCTACCTGAGTTTTCATTTCCAAAACTGAAGCTGAAGTCTTCTAAAGCTAAGTACCCCATTGGGGATCCTTTTTTCTTGCTCTAACCGATGTCATAAAAAGTTAGCAATTGTCTCACCTGTGGAAAGCAAATACCACACTGAGATTTCCATTCTTACTGCGTCACCTGTTAGGCCCAGACCATGACGTCCTTCACTGACGATTTTGTGCTTTGTTCAATGCCCGAACTATTCATCGTCAGGCCCTTATTGTAGCTAAATACTTTCGCTCTCGAGCTCCGTATTCCGAAACGGCTTCAGTAAGCCATCCGACTACCGATCTTATGAAAAAACGTAAGGATGAAGACAGAGACAGACTGCACAGGTCCAAAACTGCCGATGGCGCTTCCATTAAGCTAGTCGCCAGTTCGCTGGTACTCAGTGAGGCACTTTTGCAGCCCCTGATGCTCCGATGGATTCGCAGGCCACTACCAAGACCCGTTCGGAGTCCGGTATGCTGTGAGACTCTTCTTTGACTACGGAACCTGCGGATGTCTCTACCTTGGATGGGTCCAGAGCTGCTGTGCAGGCACTGGATTCTGAGGAAGTTTTTTGCACTACCAATATTTGGCACTAACCAACGACTTCCTTCACGTCTTCAGTTCTTTCTAAAACTACTGAGTTTCTAAGGCCCAGAGTATGAGCTATGCCTAAAAAACTGATGACCCAAACTCAAGCACCTGCTTCCTTGCTACAATCAGAGATGCTTAAAATGGTGGAAGACCTTATCATGCTGATTAGGGGAAGCCAGCCTTTCCCTGCTAAAAGGAAAAGAGACTTGTCCCCAGCAGCTTTATCTGACCAAGAGTCTGATGACTGTGAGGTTTCTGATTATGAAGACATGCCCTTATCTGCTTATGAGGATTCAGATGCAGAGGAATCCATTCCTTCTGACTCTGCTCCAGAGGATTTTTCTTTTTCATGAAAACCTACATACCTTGAGAGAGCATTTCCATTGGGAATGCCAGGATTATCCTCGGTCCAAAAAGAGACTCGGAATTTTTAGATTTACCACAGCACAGACCCTTAGCTATCCCTCCTGTTCTGGATGTTGTGGATGATGTCTTTATGGAATCCAGTGTAACTCCTGATACTTGCCTCCTGCTCCCAGGAAACCTGACTGGTACTACAGAGCGCCTGACTCGCACAAATTTCTTTTCAAGAATCCTACTGCTGACCTAGAGGTCATCTCCCAAAGACCTAAAGGAATAAAAGCAACTACAGCTAAGAATCCCACCCCCTCGGACAGGGATTCCTGAGCATTAGATGGGGTAAAAAAGTATACACCTCTGCAACTCTTGCCATTAAAGCATTAAATTGTCAGTTCCACATGCTGAAATACCAGCAACATACTATGAAACGTATTAAGCAAAAATTACCTACCTTCCCTGACTGTGCAGAAAATAAAGAATTACAGGAGCTTATGCATTCTACAAGCCAAGTCAGCAAACATACCCTGCAGTGTGGGTTTGACACCCTAGAAGCATCTTGCAGGGCAGGCAGTCACAGGTTCTGTACTTAGAAGGCATGCCTAGCTTAAGGAACAGACCTTGCCAGACCATGTCTATTCAAAATTACTGGACGCATCTCTGAACAAAGACAATCTGTTTGGCACCAAAGCAGAAGAGGTTTTAAAAAAGATGGAAGAAAAAGCTAAGTCTATGCAGACAGTCAAAAATTTTTTGCAAGTACAGCCTCCAAGATTCAGTAGGCGTTGCCCCTCAAAACATTGGTCCTTTCCAGCCCCCTCAAGGCCACCTCCGATTAGACCTAGGGGAAGCAGACCCCACAGACAACAGTCTCAGCATATGCAGAGATCTTAAGCAATGGAGTACCTCCACTTCTAAACCAGGGAGTGCCAAGCCACCCCCTTATGGAAAGAATTCCCAATGACTCCACAACTCCTCCTCTCAAATCTGCCCACCTGCTCGTGCCCCCAGGAGGAAAACCTGCCTCCCATGCAAGAAACTGGGCCTCCATCACCAACTATCGATGGATCCTCAACATAGTATCTCGGGGTACAAGTTTTATTTTCATATGCTGCCAACCCCAAAAGGGTTCCCAGATCTTCCTCCAAACCAGTGGGCAGAGGCACAAAACCAAGTTCAGTCCCTGCTGTCCATAAGGGCAATTCAGCCTGTTCCTGCAGAACAGATAGGCCAAGGTTTTTATTCCAGACTTTTCCTGGTACCCAGAAAAGAGGGCACCTGGCGCCCAATCTTAGATCTATCCATTCTAAACACCTTCCTGGTGGTACCAAAATTCAAAATACTTCACCCTACAGCAGCTTTTTCCTATGCTGTCCAAAGATGTCTGGTTAGCCACCCTAGACCTAAAGGAGGCCTATCTGCATATCCCAATCAGGGACTCCTGCAGGAAATGTCTACGCTTCAGGGCAGGATCTATGCATTATCAGATGTTCTTCGTGTTTCACTGTTGCAGTCATTACATTTGGGTAATCTGCTGGCAGGTTGCCCTCAGTCGGCCTGAATTCCAAAGTCTTGGGTCCTGCGTTGGTTGCTGTCTTCTCTTCCATGACGTCAGGGGTATAAAACATGCAGCCAACCCCATTTTCTTTAGTCTTTCTTGCCGCGCGGTGCCCAAAGCAGAAGCATTTCGCAAGTGCCAGTTGGCCGACTACTGAAATATTCGAGTTTGAGTTTCGGAACCGAAGTCTTCACTAAAGCTAAGTACCCCATTGGGGAAACTTTTTTCTTGCTTTTTACCGATGTCAGAAAAAGTTAATAATTGTATTACTTGTGAGAAGCAAATACCTCATAAGGATTTCCATTTATACTGTATTCCTTGCCTAGGCCCTGATCACAACGTGCCTGGCTGTCGGTTTTGTGGTAGATTTAACCAACGTACTATTAAGCATCGGTATATGCATCTTAAGTATTTTTGAAACAGATTTAACTACCCAGAAATGTCGGATAGTAATCCGACTACCAGAATATATAAAAAACGCAAAGAAAAGGACAGAGAAAGGCAGTCGATATCCAAAACCTACGACGAAGCTTCTCCTAAGCCAATCGCCGGTATTCAGTGAGGTGCTTTCACAGCCCCTGATACCCGCTACCTTGAGTCACAGGCCTCTATCGACACCCATGTGGAGTCTGCATGCCACAAGATACTCAAGGTATTGGACCGACGGATGTATCTCCCTCGGATGGGTCCGGAGCCGCTGAGCAGGTACCGGCTTCTGAGGGTGTATTCAGACCTCAACATTTGTATAAAAAAACAACGAAAGCTGCAAAACCAAAGGGAAAGACATCTTCTAAAACTAAAAAACTGATGCCTGAGCCATGTGCACAGGCCTCTATGCCTAAAAAACAGGTGATCAAAATGGCTGAAGACCTTATTACCTTGATCAGGGGTACCCATCCCCCTCCAGATAAGAGGCCTAGGCAAGACACTGACTATGAATTTTCAGATCAGGTTTCTATTTCTTTTGATTCCTCTTCTGATAAGAAATTATCTTTCCTTAGCATCAGAATCCTCATAGGGAGGTAGTCTATTCCATCTGCATCTCCTCCTGAAGATTATTCATTTGGAGAAACCTTGCATACTTTGAGGGAGCATTTTCACTGGGAGAGTCAAGACTTCTCAGAATCAAAAAAGAGGCTCAGGGATTTCCTTCTTCTCCCTCAGCACAAGCCTTTAGCCATTCCCCCCATTTTAGACATTGTGGGTGATGTGTTTTCCGAGTCAAGCCTGACCCCTGACTCCTTACCTCTGGCTCCCAGTAAGCCTGACAGATATTACAGAGTCCCTGACTCTCATAATTTTTTTATTTAGAAACCCTGCTGCTGATCCTGAAAGTATTTCACAGGGTCCAAAGGGAGTTAAGGCCTCAACAGCAAAAAACCCTACCCCCTCCGACAGAGATTCAAGGGCACTGGACAGATGGGGAAAAAAGGTTTATACATCTGCAACCTTGGCAATCAGGGCCTTAAACTGTCAATTTCATATGCTTAAGTACCAACAACATGTTATGGGATTGCTGAAACAGAAAATTATGTTGATTTCAGAATGTGCAGAAAGTAAGGAATTGCAGGAATTATTGCATGCAGCTGAACAAGTTGGAAAGCATACTTTGCAATGTAGTTTTGATTCTTTAGAGGCCTCCTGCAGGGACGCAGTTACTGGATCTGTGATTAGGAGACATGCCTGGTTAAAGGAACAAAATTTGCCTGATCATGTTAAAGCTAAATTGCTAGATGCAACTTTACAGCATGATTCTTTGTTTGGTATTAAGGCAGAAGAGGTTTTAAAGAAAATGGAAGACAAAGCTAAGTCTATGCAAACTGTTAAAGTGCAGCCTCCTAGGTTCAGTAGACACTGGCCTACAAAAAATTGGTCATTTCCTGTGTCAGACAGGGCTCAAAGGGGCAAATCCAGACACCCTAAGGGTTCTGGGTACCAGGCTCAAGACTCATATAGGTCAAAGCAATGGGGCGCATCCACCTCCAAATCTGGAGGAGATAAAGCGCAAACCTACAGAAAGCAATCCCAATGACTTCCCTCTGCCTACACCAAGCACTTATCTTTTGGCAGCACCCATAGGGGGAAAATTAGCACTTTTTGCTCAAAATTGGCAGTTAATAACCCAGGACAAGGCGGTACTAAACATCGTATCACAGGGATACAGATGCCAATGACAAATGGTTGGCCAGATCTGCCAAACAACCAATGGGCAGAGGCACAGAAACAGGTAACGTCCCTCATGGATATGGGGGCCATTCAGACAGTACCAGAACAGGAAAAAGGACAAGGTTTTTACTCAAGACTGTTCTTGGTACCCAAAGGACAAGGCCTGTACTGGATTTATCGATTTTGAACACTTACCTGGACATTCCAAAATTCAAAATGCTCACTTTGCAACAGCTTCTGCCCATGCTGAGCAAGAATGCTTAGCTGGTGACTTTAGACCTAAAAGAGGCATACCTGCATGTCCCAATACGACAGTCGTACAGAAGATACCTCAGATTCAAGGCTGGCTTAATGCATTACCAATTCTCTGCTCTGCCCTTTGGCTTATCTACTGTGCCCAGGGTCTTTACAAAGTGCCTGGCACCAGTAATTGCATTTTGCAGACAAAGAAGTATTCAAATATATCCTTACTTGGACGACTGTCTCATTCAAGCAGAGAACAAGGACACACTTCTACGACCCTGGCATTTGTGAAAAAGCTTCTAATATGCCTAGGGTACACAATAAACGAAAAGAAATCACAACTGGTACCCTCTCAAAAGATAACATTCCTGGGTGCAAGCTTGAATACAACTGCCCAGATGGCTTACCTCACTCCAGATAAACAAAGGCAACTGACTACTTACTTCAAACTGATGGCAACAAAAACCCAGTCTTCTGCAAGACAAATTCTGCAGGCTCTGGGATTCATGGCATCCTGCATCCTACTAATTCCATATGCAAGACTGCATATGAGAAAACTTCAATGGTACCTAAAAAGTTTATGGAGTCAACATTCACACAGTCTAGAAACAATGATTCCTCTCATTCCCTGCCTGCAACAGGAGTTTCTATGGTGGGCAAAGGCCTGTCACCAAAACATGGGACGGCCCTTCACTCTACCCCCTGCCAGCCAAACCTTAAGAACAGATGCATCAGATTATGCCTGGGGGCCCACATGGCAGGAAGATGCAATCAGGACATATGGCCACCAAATCAAATGCATCTATATATCAGCCAGAAAGAGATGCTAGCTGTTCAAAATGTCCTATCGGCCTTCAAGGACTTGCTTCATCCAGGACAACTACTGATAAAGACGGGCAACACCACAGTCATGCGGTATATAAACAAACAAGGGGGCACACACTTATACCCCTTTGCAGATTAGCCATGACACTGTGGGACACAGCTTTGACCTACCAAATACATCTTCAAGCTCAATTCCTGCCAGGTAAACAAAACAATCTGGCAGACAATTTAAGCAGAAATCTTATGGATCCTCACGAGTGGAAACTAAATCCACAAGTTTTCAGCATGATAACAGAGAAATGGGGGAGCCCAGACATAGATCTATTTGCCTCTCCTCAGAATTATCAACTGAAAAGATTCTGCACAAGGACTTATCACAGACAAGCATGGAAAGTGGACGTCCTATCCTTCAGTTGGAAAAACCTATCCATTTACGCCCTTCCTCCTCCTGCCTCTTCTACCCAAAGTCCTCCTAAAAGTCGGACAAGAGAAGCCAAAGATGATATTAATTGCCTCGGACTGGCCCCACCAATACTGGTACCCAGTCCTAAGGAACTTGTCTCAATACCCAGCTTGGACCTTGCCTCAAAGACCTCAAATACTGTCCCAGCAAAACAATCAGATCCTGCACAGTCAACTACAGACTCTGAACCTGTCAGCATGGCTAATGCTGTAATCATACAAATGACACCTCTCAGTAAAGCTGTGATTGATGACATTTTGGAAGCCCAGAGGCCTAGTACTAGAAAATCTTATGTTGACAAATGGAAGAGATTCTGTGCTTGGAATCTAGCACAAGGAACTGATGCAGCAGAACCACATATTCCTCAGATATTACAATACTCAACTGAGATGCTTGACAAAGGCCTATCTTTCTCATCAATTAAAATCCATGCCTCTGCCATTTCGTCTCATTACAATACAGAGCCACCAATCTTTTCTCATCCTTTACTAAAGCAGTATCTTAGAGGAGCCAAAAATTTAAGGCCTCCTCTAAGATCATCATTACCTGCATAGGACCTCAATTGTGTGTTGGAAAAGCTCACCCTGCCTCCATTTGAACCAGCTGCTACCGCTGATATAAAGTTCTTATCATGGAAGACAGCTCTGCTTCCAGCAATTACTTCAGCAAGAAGAATTTCAGAGCTACAGGCCCTCATGGCTATAGAGCCTTTTATCATATTTTACCCAGACAGGGTGTCTCCGAGGACAAATCCTACTTTTATGCCTAAGGTGGTTTCCAGTGTGGCTCTTAACCAAACAATTCATCTGCCAACTTTTTATCCAAATCCGCAGAACAAAGGGGAGATAATTCTGCATTCCTTGAATGTACACAGACAGCTAAGATTCTACTTGAGCAGGACTAAAGCTCTAAGAAAAACTGAGCAATTACTAGTGTCATATGCTGCCGGATCAGAAGAAAAGGTTATTTCAAAGCAGGCAATTTCAAAGTGGATAAGCCATTGCATCCGTTTCTGCTACTTACACCATGGCAAACCTGTGCCCAAGGGCATTAGGTCTCACTCCACCAGGGCTGCAGCTACTTCAGCAGCCTTTCTCAGAGGAGTACCAACCAAGGACATTCTAGAGGCTGCTACTTGGAGTTCTGTTCACACCTTTACAAAGCATTACCATTTGCCTCTCTACTCTAAGTCCAGGGCATGCTTTGCCACTGCAGTGCTGCAGGGCCTTATAGCCTCACCTAATGCTGTTTAGCTCCAGCCTCCCAACCATAGCTTTGGGATTCTACCCAAATGTAATGACTGCAACAGTGAAACATGAAGAACATAGTACAGTTGTGTACACTTACCATAAATGTAGATGATCGAGTGTATTCACTGTTGCAGTCCAGGTTACCCTCCTGCCATCCCCTTGTCATTCTACAGTTTATCTTTCCTTCTCTATCTTCTACAAACTATGTGGTGTATTTGCTTGTAGATGAAGGTAAAGTTTATATTGATGCATGTATGTATATATATATATATATATATATATATATATATATATATATATATATATATATATATATAATATTGCTACCTTTTTGGGGGCACCTGACATCGGGGGCAAGAAAAACTAAAGAAAATGGCGTCTGCTGCATGTTTCATACCCCTGACGACCTGACATCATGGAAGAAAAGACAGCAACCGACGAAGGACCCAAGACTTTGGAATTCAGGCCGACTGAGGGCAACCTGCCAGCAGATTACCCAAATGTAATGACTGCAACAGTGAATACACTCGAACATCTACATTTATGGTAAGTGTACACAACTGTACTTTCTCTGAACTTCCCTTTGGCTTATCCACTGCTCCCAGAGTTTTCACAAAATGCTTGGCTCCAGCCACTGCCTTTTGCAGACAAAGCAATATTCAAATTTATCCCTACTTGGACGACTGCCTGATTCAGGCAGACAGTCAGGAAAAGCTGTTGCAGCACCTGACACTTGTAAAGGACCTTCTAACCTCACTGGGGCACACTATCAATGAAAAGAAATCCAAACTAGTCCCCAGTCAAAAAATTGTATTCCTGGGAGCAAGCCTGGACACAGCATCCCAGATGGCATTCCTTACTCCAGAAGAACAAGCCTACCTGATGGCCTACTTCTCTCAACTAGCCACCAGAACCCAGTTATCCGCAAGGAAAATCCTGCAAGCTCTAGGGTTCATGGCCTCCTGCATTCTACTCATTCCATATGCCAGACAGCATATGAGGAAACTTCAATGGTACTTAAGTCTTTTGTGCCAACATTCTCAGAACCTGGAAACTATCATAATTATGATATCTTGTCTAAGGAAAGAGTTCCTTTGGTGGGCAGCAGCATGCAACCACAACAAGGGACTTCCCTTTACACAACCCCACGCCGCCCAGACCCTAACCACAGATGCATCAGATTATGCCTGGGGTGAACATCTGGATGGCAGGCGCATTCAGTGCCACTGGAGCCCAAATCAAAATTCATCTGCACATCATCCAGAAAGAGATGCTAGCTGTTCAGCACACTTTGACAGCTTTCAGATCCCTACTCTCTCCAGGGCCTCTTCTAATCAAAACCAACAACACCACAGTGATGTGGTACATCAACAAGTGGGGGGAACCCACTCTTACCCACTCTGCGTGCTAGCCATGACCCTTTGGAACACAGCCTCAGCCATGCATATTCATCTGCAAGTCCAATCCCTGCCAGGCAACCAAAACTCCCTGGCAGACAACTTAAACAGAAATCTCCTAGACCCACACAAGTGGCAATTAAACCACAACACCTTCAGCCTTGTGACCCAGAAATGGGGTACCCCGAAGGTGGACCTATTTGCCTCCCCCTATAACCACCAGGGAACCTCACAGCAAGGCCTGGAAAGTGGATGCCCTGTCCTTCCACTGGGAAAACCTCTCAATTTATGCATTTCCCCTCCTTCCTCTTCTTACCAGAGTATTACTCAAAGTAAGGGAGGAAAGACCAAGGGAAATCCTGATTGCCCCAGACTGGCCACGCCAGCACTCAGTCTGTCTCCATTGCCTCCATGGCACCTCCCTCAGATTCCAACTCTCCTGACTCAGTAGGGAGAGTTCTTGCATCCACAGTTGCAGACCCTGAACCTGGCAGCCTGGCTTATTCCTTGACCTCTCCACCAGTGGCCAGCCTAAACAAGCAGGTCCTGGATGTTATGCGTGAAGGCAGATGACCCAGTACTAGAAAATCCTATGCTGACAAGTGGAAAAAGTATTGTTCCTGGATCCAGACTAAAGGACCTGAACCAGCACAGCCCTCCTTACCTCTCATCCTGGAGTACTTAGCACACCTTCTCCACAGGGGCCTATCCTTCAATTCCATTAAGATCCATGCCTCTGCCATCTCTGCACGTTACAGCACTGAGCCACCTCTCTTCTCACACCCTCTCATCAAGCAGTTCCTTAGAGGGGCTAACAACTTAAGGCCACTAAGAAGAGCCCCTACCCCTGCTTGGGACCTTAACTTTGTGTTGGAAAAGCTCACAGTCCCCCCCTTTGAGCCTGCAGCTTCAGCAGAGTTAAAATTCCTTTCTTGGAATACAGCCTTGCTTTTGGCCATCACTTCAGCTAGAAGAGTGTCTGAGCTACAGGCACTTATGGCTGTAGAACCCTTCATCATTTTCCATGCTGACAGAGTCTCCAGGACTAACCCAACTTTCATGTCTAAAGTGGTGTCCAGTGTGGCTCTCAACCAATCTATTCATTTGCCCACCTTTTTCCCTAAACCTCAAAATAAGGGAGAAAGGATCCTGCACTCTTTAGATGTGCACAGACAGCTCAGATTCTACCTAGATAGGACTAAGCCCTTTAGGAAATCTGACCAGTTACTAGTCAGCTTTGCACCAAAGGCAGAAGGCAAGGCCATATCAAAACAAACCATCTCCAAATAAATAGCACAATGTATCCATTTCTGTTACAAACATGGAAAACCACCCCCTCAGGGGGTCAGAACACATTCCACTAGGGCAACTTCAACCTCTACAGCCTTTCTCGGAGGAGTCCCTACCAGGTACATACTGGAAGCTGCGACATGATGTTCCATTCATATCTTCACCAAGCATTACCTTCTGGCTATCTTTTCAAAATCCAGGGTGGGCTTTGCATCCACAGTCCTGCAGGGCATACTAGCCAGCCCCAACCCTTCTTGACTGCCTCCACCCATTCTTCAGCTTTGGGAATCAACCCAAGTGTGATGACTGCAACAGTGAAACACCAAGAACATAGTACAGTTGTGTGCATTTACCATAAATGTAGATGTTCGAGTGTATTCACTGTTGCAGTCCCGGTTTCCCACCCTCCAGCCCCTTGTCCCTCTCTTTTCCTCACTCCTTACAGGGCTATTGGCATTTACTTTTCTACTGGTGATGTTATTCCACCATAACTTAGCCCCCTATTTTGAATACCAGAGGCTTAGTATTTCTGCGTTGGTTGCCACCGCTCCAGGACTGACGTCAGGTTGTCAGTGTTATAAATTAAGGCAGCTGACGCCATTACATCAATCAGAAGCAGTTCGCACGAGTGCTGGTTGGCTGCTACCTGAATTTTTCGTTTCTGAAATTGAAGTTGAAGTCTTTTAAAGCTAAGTACCCCTTTGAAAATCCTTTTTTCTTGCTCTAACCGATATCAGAAAAAGTTAACAATTGTAGAAAGCAAATATCACACCGAGATTTTTATTCTTAATGCGTCACTTGCTTAGGCCCAGACCACGACGTCCCCCGCTGTCGCTTTTGTGCTCTGTTCAACACCAGAACTATACATCATTGGGCCCTTATTGTAGCTAGATATTTTCGCTCTCAGTCCTTGAATTCTGATATGGCTTCGGTAAGCCATCTGACAGCAGATCTTCTGAAAAAACGTAAAGATAAAGAGAGAGACAGACAGGACAGGTCCAAAACTGCCGATGACACTTCCATTAAGCTAGTCATCAGTTCTCTGGCCCTCAGTGAGGCGCTTTCACAGCCCCTGATGCCCACTTCTGTGGATTCGCAGGCCGCTACCAAGACTCTTTCAGAGTCCAGTATGCCGTGAGATTCTTCATCGACTAAGGGTCCTGTGGATGTCTCTACCTTGGATGGGTCCAGAACCTCTGAGCAGGCCCGAGCTTCTGTGAAAGTACTTCACTACCAATTCCCGACACAGACCGATGACTTTCATGTCTACTGTTCTTTTGAAAACTATTGAGTTTCTAAGGCCCAGGGTATGAACCGCACCCAAGAAACCGATGACCCAATCTCAGGCACCTGCTTCCTTGCCTCAGTCTCAGATGATTAAAATGGTGGAAGACCTTATAATGCTTATCAGGGGAAGCCAGGCAAGCCAGGCTACCCCTTCCAAAAGAAAGAGATTTGTCCCAAGTAGTTTTATCTAAACAGGAGTCTGGTGACTCTGATCCATCTGATTATGAAGATATGCAACCCCTCTCAGCTTATGAGGATTCTGATGCAGAGGAATCCATCCCTTCAGCCTCTCCACCCAAGGACTTCTCCTTTGGGGAAACCCTACATACCTTAAGGGAACATTTCCAATGGGAATGCTAGGACTACCAAAAAGCCAGACAGTTGCAGAACAAAGCTTAGTTCATAAAACCAAGACTGGATGTAGTATGAAACAAACCGAGCAATGCTGATATTGAACAAGTGTTTAATAAAACAAAGCTTTCAGGTCAAAGAAACCCTTCATCAGTGTATAAAATACTAACACATACTAACCATTTTATATACTATCAAAAAATCACACCGCCATTAATTATTCAAATAAACAATCAATCTTAGTTAAAAACAATAGTTCCAGAAGCACAGAACTCTATTTCAAACAGAATTGTTTATACCTTAGTACAGGTTTTAAAGAAACAGTCTGGTTTAAACCTGGTAATACATCAGCACAAAGGTGTATTATCCATTGATATTCTTTCATCTCAAACTTATTGTTAAGATCTCCCCTTCGTATATCCTTACATACTCGGTATCACCCTAAAAGAGAATTTATGTACATCCATTCATTTGCCCACCTTTTTCCCTAACCCACAAAACAAGGGGGAAAGGATTCTGCACTCTCTAAATGTGCACAGACAGCTCAAATTCTACCTAGACAGGACTAAATCATTTAGGAAGACTGATCAATTGTTAGTCAGCTTTGCTACAGGAGCAGAGGGCAAGACCATATCCAAACAAACCATTTCCAAATGGATAGCACGCTGCATCCATTTCTGCTACAAGCAGCATGGGAAACCTCCCCCCAAGGGGGTCAGGACACATTCTACCAGAGCAACCTCCACCTCTGCAGTTTTCTGCAGAGGGGTCCCCAACAGAGACATCCTGGAGGCTGCAACATGGACATCTGTTCATACCTTCACCAAGCATTACCACCTGCCTATCTTCTCCAAATCCAGGGCAGGCTTTGCCACACCAGTTTTGCAGGGCAGCCTGGCCAGCTCCCAGTCTTCTTGACTGCATCCACCCTTTTCTTCAACTTTGGGAATAAACCCAAATGTGATGACTGCAACAGTGAAACATGAAGAACATAGTACAGTTGTGTACACTAACCATAAATGTAGATGTTTGAGTGTACTCACTGTTGCAGTCCTGGTTTCCCTCCCTCCATCCCCCTTGTCTCTCTCTCTCTCTCTCTCTCTCTCTCAGTTTTTCTCTCTCTCTGTATCCTTACAAGAATGTTTTGGTATTTACTTTCTACTGGTGGTGTTCCACCAAAACCTAGCTTCCCTCTTGGGGGATAGTGACAGGGCAAGAAAAACTGATGTAATGGTGTCCGCTGCCTTAATTTATAACACTGATGACCTGATGTCAGTCCTGGAGCGATCTCAACCGACACAGAAATACTAAGCCTCTGGTATTCAGGCCGACTGAGGGCTACCCCGGCAGGGATAACCCAGATGTGATGACTGCAACAGTGAATATACTCGAACATCTACATTTATGGTAAGTGTACACAACTGTACTTTCTAATGGCATATGTTGGTATGTGGTCAATTATACTGAGAGAGAGCCTACTTTTGTCACTTTGTCTGATTTGTTTATAACGATTCAGTCCAAAGCTGAATGTCTTTCCCTGAAGTTTTATTGATTCTAGTTGGTGTGGTTATTAAAAGTCTGAAGTTGTACAAGTTTATGGATTCATTGGGGGTAGTAGAATTTGAGTTGCCAGTCTATATTTAAGTGTCCAGTTGTTATAGTTTCCTGGTTAATTTGTTGGGATATCCAATGCAGGATGCTTTCAGCAGTATCAGTGTTATTCCCTGGTGGTATATAAACTGCTGTTAAACATACAGCTTTCTTACTGTTGATTTTTAGGAGTGTTAATAGAAGTTCAGTATTGTTAAATTTGGGTATTTCCTGTGGATATAAGGTGATGGTTAGGGAATTTTTATAGATGATTACTACACCACCTGTGTGCTTGTTTTGTCTGTCATGCCTGAGTATATTGTATCCGGGGGGTGATCTCATTATCCATTATTTCTTTTTTATCGAGGTTTCATTAGCTATGACTACAACATGAGTGTATGTGCCAAGGTAGGCATGTATGTCAAGGATTTGACTGCACATGCTTCTTGGGTTCATATTTGGGTAAGGTGACTTTGGGTTCTTTTTTTTTTTTTTCCTGAGATGTATTAGGTTACTGGTTTATTTTGGGATTGGTAATGATGTTTTTATGAACAATGGGACAAGGGTTGGGGTGAATAGCTGCACTAATTTTTTGAATTGATATTTTACAGAGGGAAGAGTAGCCAGTTTTATGTTTGTCTTGGTTTGATATTTGATCATAAACTTGGATAGTTACTTTCAGGGTATTTATAGATAAGTCAGATCTGGTTTGTTTGTAGAGAATCCATAAAGTCCATTAAATTTTGATTATTAACTTTACCTTAAGTTCTCTGTCCGGGAGAATTTGGCAACTAATCTTCAATGATGTCCCAGACGAGTCATTCTCAGTTGTCATGGCATATGTTCGAGACTTCATCAACCATGTTGTAAAAAAGAAATAGCTTAATGCAATGAAGATTAAATAAATAACCACAAATCATGATGCTCCATGGCTATGGCACATCATAAACCATTTAATTAGAAGTCTTGTTCGTCAGTATTCTGATTCAGATGACATAAAAATGAAAACAAAAAGTAATACAAGTAATAAGACAATTAAGCAATTAGAGCAAACAAACCATTCATTTACCTCTGTATGCAGTCTGTACTGAGACCATTAAGTCTGAGAGCCTCACAGACTCAGATTTCAAAACTGTATGTTTTCTTTATATAATAACATATTAATATGCATACCACATCTAACACAAGTTTGTTCCAAGACATAAATCTCTAAAATGTGGAATAACATTTCACTCCCTCCATCTAAGATTAGATACTACACATAAACCCCTTTAAACAAAATCTAAAGTAACATCTAACTGATACCTGGTTTTGCTGTAACTCTGCCCCCAGTTAGATTAATCTACTTTCTCTCTCAGTAATACGTAATTCATGTCTGCACTCTCTCTTGAGTACTACTTAACTCTTATCTCCAATCTCTCATTAAAACTTAACTCCCATCTACTCCCCCCTCAGTACTACTAAACTCCTGTCTACTCTCTGTACTACTTAACGTCTATTTACCCTCTCATTTTTTTACTTATCTCTTATCTACCCTGTCTCAGTACTACTCAGATCTGCTCTGTCTCAGTACTGCTTAAATCTGGTCTCCTCTCTCTCAGTACTACTAAACTCCATCTCCTCTCTCTCAGTACTACTTAATTCCTGTCTCCTGTCACTCAGTACTAAATTCCTGTCTACTAAAGTCCATCTCCTCTCTCTTGGTATTACTTAATTCCTGTCTACTCTCTCTCAGTACTGCTTAATTCCTGTCTACTCTCTCTCAGTACTGCTTAATTCCTGTCTACTCTCTCTTAGTACTGCTTAATTCCTGTCTACTCTCTCTCAGTACTGCTTAATTCCTGTCTACTCTCTCTCAGTACTGCTTAATTCCTGTGTACTCTCTCTCAGTACTACTTAATTCCTGTCTCCTCTCGCTCAGTACTAAACTCCTGTCTACTCCCTGTCAGTACTACTTAACTCCTATCTCCTCTGTATCAGTATTACTTAACTCCTATCTCCTCTCTGTCAGTATTACTTGTGACTGTCCCTACTCTGGGTCAGTAATCAAGGAGACTCAATCCTTGCACTGACACTGGTGAGGGATGGACACTAGGAACAAAAGTAGAAAAACACAGTATTTTCAGATGCAGCTGTCTGCACCATGCACAAAAACACAGTATTTTCAGATGCATCTGTCTGCACCATGCACAGTTTCCCTTAAGAGCACATAAGGAGCACCCCCCAGATCTGGGGATGGACTCTCTCTCCAGGCCCCAGAGGAGCTCTTGTGTCCCTGTTCCAAACAGCTGACATACACACTTGAAGTATTTGATTTTCACACACACACACACACACACACACACACACACACACACACACACACACACACACACACACTACAGTTTTCCAGCTGTGCCCCCTCTGCCCAGACTATAAGGTAATTATGCTACCACCAATCAGCTTCTCTAAGGCTGTTACAAGGGTACCCAATTTTGGAGAGTAAAAGTAATAATAATGCAAATGGTAGAGTTTGACCAGTGCAGCAAGGCTTTCAGGATCAGTCATAGTGCCACTAAAATAAGCATAAGTACTCTTAAGATATTAAAAGTATTCTCTAAAAGACCAGCCACAACGAAAGGTATAGAAATATTTAATAACAATAAATAAAATGGAGAACATGATAGTACTGAATATCTAGTTACATCCAACACCAGAGTTTCAGTCACAGCAGATATAAAAAATAACATAGTTGCATAGATTCACATAGATGCAGAAAAATAATACTTAACTAATCTCACTATATTTTTCTGACTGACTAAAGAATTACTATTCCCTAGTTAAGTTACTTACTACAGCAAGGTAAGATAAAGAATGTTGAGTGGCTTACTACAGCAAGGCAAGATGAGGTGTGTGGCTGTGTGAAACATCTGTGAGGGAGCTTTCCCGTCATGCTGTGAAAAAAAAGTACTGCTGCTGCGAGAGTTCCAGAATATCTCTCACTATCTAGAAAATAATTTCAGTGCTGGTTATAGAAAGGCATCACCTCTGGTCACCTGACTGTGGTACAATAAATACCCAGAGCTTTGCTGAGATCTGTTGCTGAATCTGAAAGCTATAAAACAATTTCAAAAATGTCCACCCTTCCAGGTTAGCAATTAGTTAATCCCTAAGGACAATTCAGTAAGACTTCTAGTCTTGGTTTTCCCAGACATTTTTGTCTCTGGCTGCAGTCAGACCTGTTAGATAAAATCTGTATTGCCTAAACCAACCCATTTAATTTTCAATCTGTTTTTTCAAAATTAGCTGGACTGAGATTAACACCTTTCCTTCCAGAATTCTGTGGTAAAGCATATACATGTAATCAGTTATAATAATACTGTCCGACATACATGTATATCTTTCTTCTGTCCAGCAGGACCCACTGTTGATGCATTTTAAACACAAGCATCTGTACAAATCAGTGTGATAGTCAAATGATGTAAAATTCTTTACAAAACTCAAGCCAGCTATGCTGGCATATGTTACACATGCACTGCCATACTCTCTCTGGCCCAGATGGCACTACCTCATATCATCACACTACTTAACTACTATCTCCTCTCTCGCAGTACTATGAAACTGCTATCTTCTCTCTCGCATTACTGCTCAACTCCTATCTGCTCTCACTCAGTGCTACTTAATTCCTGTCTTCACTTTCTCTCTCAGTGCTGCTTAGCTCCTATTTCTTCTCTGTCAGTACTACGTAATTCCTATCTACCCTGTCTCACAGTAAAACTCTCAGCACTACTTAAATCCTATCTTCTCTCTCTCAGTACTACTTAACTCCAGTCTCCTCTCTCTCTCAGTACTACTTAACTCCAGTCTCCTCTCTCTCTCAGTACTACTTAACTCCAGTCTCCTCTCTCTCTCAGTACTACTTAACTCCAGTCTCCTCTCTCTCTCTCTCTCTCTCTCTCAGTACTACTTAACTCCAGTCTCCTCTCTCTCTCTCAGTACTACTTAACTCCAGTCTCCTCTCTCTCTCAGTACTACTTAACTCCAGTCTCCTCTCTCTCTCTCTCTCTCTCTCTCAGTACTACTTAACTCCAGTCTCCTCTTTCTCTCTCTCCTTA